>NC_137921.1:55472859-55485359 GCF_963457725.1 Sprattus sprattus | reverse complement strand
CTTTTGTGAGTTTCAAGAGAGTCTTTTGATAAAAAATGGCACTTCATTAGAGAGGCATTTCTGTGGGACCTCAAAACCAATTCTCAACACAGCTGCTTGGCTCCAGCCTGAATGAAAATACCAATCCCTCACTGTCAAACAGCCCCTCCATACACGCCAACCAAGAGCCACTGGTATGCCCAGAGAATGCCTGAGTACAATAAAAACATACCCTGTCTCAATCCATCACTTGACAAGTTAGCACTAGAACCCACAAAACCTCCAAACTCAACACGCACGTTTGGCACCGGCATGTAAGAGTGTGCGTGTGTGTGTGTGTGTTTGTGTGTGTGTGGCTACTGCCTGTGTGGCACGGCTAAGCTGGCACAGGGACTCCCTGGCTGGTGCCCGTGGCGATGGCGTGTCCAGATGCTCACCGCACACGAGGATGTCACACAGCTCCATACGCACGCTCTCGTCCAGTGTGAAGCACCAGGGCGCCTCGTGCTTGTTGCCGGGGTTGCGGCAGTAGGAGTGGCCGCCGTTGAGCTCCTGGTACCGCACCGCCAGGTAGGTGTGGCTGTGTGGGTACTGGGAGTTCCAGGGTTGGCACTGGCGGCCTGACTTGGTGACGCTGACCGTGCCCCGGTAGTCTGCGCCGCTGTGGTTGTAGCACTTGTGGTCTAGACATGGAAACAAACAGACAGCACTGGTTAAAAAAAAGGAGTACAGAATTAACTCTTCTTAACAATCCAAAGAGAATATAAAAGCATTGAAATGAAATGTTCTCTTTCAGTTTTGTTAACATTTGACACAGCACACACGTTAGGATGACTACAAGGTGCGGTCATACAGTATTGAGACTGGGTAGGGTTTTTTAAAGGTCTGATTCTGGAGCTTATTTCCCCTCCTATCTGATCCCATGCGTCCAACTGAACTGATGTCTTACTGCACAGACTATTGAGATGATGGCACAATAGACACAGAACACAGATGTAAGATACAGTATGTCATGGTGTCCAACAGTGTCCACATAGTACACACTACAAAATGCCTCTGACTAAAATGAGAGTGGAGCTGAGGAGGGGGTGAGTGTTTGATTGACACATGCCCAGAGGTCTCAGGTTTAGTCATGTGGATGTGTGGGTGTGTGGTCTCACTCTTGTTGATGGACTCTGCCATGGGGATGCCGATCCTCATGCAGTTGGCCGCCTCAGGGCTGTCGTAAATGGCCAGGTCCTCACAGTTGGGCAGCTTGAGGCGCTTGAGGATGATGGGGTTGGAGCGGGCGATGATGTACTCCGTCTTGCACAGGTCGTTCTCCAGGATTTCGCACTCGTCCTTGCACAGGTCACGAGGCTTGTCCATGCCGGAGCTGCGGTCGCACGTGGGGAAGGCGAAGTGGCACAGGGACGGGATGGCGAACTCAGAGCAGCGGTCTGACAGGTGGTTGGACGTACCGATCATGGTGAAGGCCGCTGAAGAGGGGGAGAGTGGAAGGGAAACGCCAGTGTCAGCCATTGGGAGTTAGACTACAGATAACATATGAACACAACACATTACATAAAGACAAGTCATGGGCTGCAACACACAGACTTAACACGGGCACTCCATTTAAACATATTTAGACCACTGATGACACCATGCTGCGGCTGCGGATGTGTCAAGCTGCTCTACGTTAATTGTAACATGAGAAACAGAGAGGGGGAGGAGGAGTGGAAGAGAGAGGGGGAAGGAGGAGAGGAAGGAGGAGAGGAACAGAGAGGGGGAAGGAAGAGAGGAAGGAAGAGAGGAAGACAGATTCAGTTTCTTAGATTTCAGCAAACGTACCATCTGTACAGAATTTGTGAAAAGTGTGTTCAGATGTTCCGTTCATATTTATTATTAGGAAATCGATGAAGTGAAGCAGCCCTGTGATGCCTTTTCAAAACACCCTTTAACTGGCAGCTGGAGGCCAGTGTGACAATCTGCCCAAACTGTTCCCAGACCAGCCACTTATTTATCTTCGGACCAACATTTATCTTTGGAACACTTTGATGTTTCCTAGACAAAAGCCACAATCACATTTAGCATGGGCACGTGTCCACAGATGCTAAAGCAGAGTTGACCCCACGCTGGAGGTCATTTACCTGTAGAAAAAATAAATCAAAGGCATGCTGCTCTGAGGGACGGGGAATGATAACAGCAGACTTCACTTCAAAGTGCTGTTGAAAAAGCATGTGGGAGGACTGGCAGCGTGACATGCCTGCCAGGGTCCCCGGGCTCCAGACGGACACAGGAGGCTTTGGACAGCCTTGTGCCTCACTACAACGGGGCCGTTGTTCCAGCCTCCAAGTACTATCAATAAGGCCTAATGCAAAAGGGCCCATGAAGGCTTGTGTTTTTTTTTAGAGGATGCACGGCTTTGGTCACACGTAAGTAGGCGCACGTACTCACAGAGAGACACATAAAGACACTCACACACACACACACACACACTCACACATGCACACAGACACACACTTAGACACACACACACACACACTCACAGAGACATACAAAACCACCCTTGTGGCATCTCTTGGCACTGGGATAAACCCCCAGACAGTGACCTCTAGTGCTTCCTAAGCTTTCAGAAGCCTGAGGCAATACTGTTCTGGAGGGTGTCCTTTGAAATGTGCAAAGACAGGAAAGAGTGAGTGTGTCATTGAGTGAATATATTATACATCTGTTTATGTTGGTTTCTATATGTGTGCATCTGTATGTGTGTGTGTGTGTGTGTGTGTGTGTGTGTGTGTGTGTGTGTGTGTGTGTGTGTGTGTGTGTGTGAGTGTGTGTTTTTGACTGGCTATCCAAATGTATGCCACACCCCGGCCAGGGCTGGATTACCAACAGGGCTAAGGGGGGCCTAAGAAGTAGTTCTACATCCGTGTACATTTGAAATCCTTTCCTTGTTAATGCTTGGATGCGACAAGTAGGCTATGAGTTATGGGTATTGGACTGGTATTAGGTAGCCTACTCTGTACTCTGTAGGCTACTTAAACTTATAGTTAGGAAAAGTAACCAATAGCTAACCATGATATCTAAGTATATGTACGTATAATAAAATCTGATCTCTGCAATGTCAGATAGCACATCATGTCAGAATAGAAACATATCTCAGACTAGAAATCAACTGGCTTAAGAATGAGCTACCTACTGTTCGACTATCTAACGGCAAATGTAAATCGGGTTGGCACACAGAGATTTTATTTAGAGGAGGCACAAAGTCAGAATATTTTAATACCAGCAACATCTTAAAAAAGCCAACGTAAAAAGTATCGTAACAAGACTTTACGAAAGCTACCGGCGCAACAATAGCTCCAATGCGCATCAACCAACCCTGCAAGCAGCCCTGGAGAGAAAGGAGATGATGCTTAACAACAGCACTGAAGAAGACGTCACCAAGGCTCTAGCTAGGTGCAGTCCATTTAGAAAACCATCCCTTAATTAAAAGCAGCACTAAAAAGGATTCTAGCTACAGTATCGAGGATAAGAAGACGCTGATTGGACTGATTTTAGGTTTTCTCTTATAAAGTTATTAACGATTTGTGTAGCATTAAATAGCCTAGGTTTCTGTGCGTGTCTGTTTTTTTTTCTGTGGATCTAACATTTCATTTTTGTTGAATAATCATGTTGCCCTCATTATGTGATGGTTGTGCCACAGTTTTCAATACATTTCTACCCTGTTTCAGGTTTTAAAATATTTGTTCAAATAGTTTACTAATGAATCAAAACTTTACAGTTTTCTTAATATTACAGTGTACCTACTCATACGAATGGGATCGGGATACTCAGGACTTTTCACTGTGGTTGCAAATTGGCAAATTGGTACATTGGCACATTTCCTAGAAGGCCTGAAAATATTGTGTGATAATTCTGAGGAGGCCCTTCGATTAGGTGTAGCCCCAGCGCCTTAGTGTTCTTAATCCGGCCCGGCTGAGGTCAGGCAGGGTTCTGCCATCTCTGTGTTCCATATGTGGAGTTTGAGATGGATGCAGACCTTAAGGGTATCTGGTACATTAATTTATCTGAAGGAGACATGAATGTTTGTCTCAAAGACTGGGCAATGAGCAGCAATGTATGTCAAACACATTTTTGGATACAAGTGTTTTTGGTCTGATGTGCAATATGCGATTAGAGCCATCCCCCCACCCCTCTTTCTTTTGATGTCAACCTTCCACATACCATTCCCCATTCAGTAACGACCTGCTACTTGGAGAAGTAAAAGTAATGTTTATTCATTGTCTTCCTCGCTCTCCAACTCTCTTTCTCTCTGTTCTCTCTTCTCTCACACAAACACACTCAAACACTCACACACACACAAACACACACAACCATACCTGTGATCTGGGTTTCAATCTCGCCCTGCATTTGCAGTGAGTCCACAAAGATGCTTCGGTTCCCGATGAAGCGGGCGCAGGCGATGCCCCTGTAGGGCTGGCAGAAACCCTCCTCATCGAAATCGTCCCTGAGACACAGAGAAACACAGAAAGAAGAGAGGTCGAGTTGAGTTTCAGCAGTTTACCATATGTACACTAGAGGGCAGTCTTTCTTACTTTATTACACAAATCCCTACTCTCCCCCCCAAATCTCTTTGTTGAACTAACTGTTGCATGTGTGTGTGTGTGTGTGTGTGTGTGTTTTAAGAAAGAGAGGTAGTAGGGTGGGTAGAAAGTAAAGAGGTTTGTATGAGTCAATCCGGTTCATGTGCACATAAAAAAAGCCATGCTGTACATAAATGTGCTGCTGGGAGAAATATATCATACTTTAAAGATTGAACTGAAAAACCTGAGGAGTGCTTTATGTATCGAGCTGCATGCTGCCAGTGGAGCTTGTCATACCCTGTAATTTGAACCATATGAATAGCAGACGCCTGTGTGTCATCTGTGTGTGTCTTTGTGTGTGTGGTTGTATGTGTGGCTGTGTGTGTGTATACGTGGATATGTGTGTGTGTGTTTGTGTGGGTACATTTGTATTGTGGGTGTTTGTACATGTCTATGTGAACATGCTTATATGAGTTTGGAAATCCAGTACACAGTACACGTATGTGCGTGAATTGTGTTGTATGAGTTTGGGTAGATGTGTGTGTGTGTCAATCAGTGCATGTTAATGCGTATGGGTGCTTGCTAGTACAGTGTGTGGGTAAGAATGTCTGTGTGTGAATGCCAAGTTGTGATTTTAAGTGTGTTTGTGCAATGTCACAGCCTGACTGACCTGAGAGACTAGAGAGTGATGTTACTAACCAGGAGAGACTAGAGAGAGATATGTTACTAGGCAGTAGAGACTAGAGAGAGATGTTACTAAGCAGGAGAGACTAGAGAGAGATGTTACTAAGCAGGAGAGACTAGAGAGAGAGATGTTACTAAGCAGGAGACTAGAGAGAGATGTTACTAAGCAGGAGAGACTAGAGAGAGAGATGTTACTAAGCAGTAGAGACTAGAGAGATGTTACTAAGCAGGACAGACTAGAGAGAGAGATGTTACTAAGCAGTAGAGACTAGAGAGAGAGATGTTACTAAGCAGTAGAGACAAGAGAGATGTTACTAAGCAGGAGAGACTAGAGAGAGAGATGTTACTAAGCAGTAGAGACTAGAGAGAGAGATGTTAATAAGCAGTAGAGACTAGAGAGAGAGATGTTACTAAGCAGTAGAGACTAGAGAGATGTTACTAAGCAGTAGAGACTAGAGAGAGATGTTACTAAGCAGTAGAGACTAGAGAGAGATGTTACTAAGCAGGAGAGACTAGAGAGATGTTACTAAGCAGGAGAGACTAGAGAGATGTTACTAAGCAGTAGAGACTGGAGAGAGATGTTACTAAGCAGGAGAGACTAGAGAGAGATGTTACTAAGCAGGAGAGACTAGAGAGAGAGATGTTACTAAGCAGGAGAGATTAGAGAGAGATGTTACTAAGCAGACGAGACTAGAGAGAGATGTTACTAAGCAGTAGAGACTAGAGAGAGAGATGTTACTAAGCAGGAGAGACTAGACAGAAGAGATGTTTCTAAGCAGTAGAGACTAGAGAGATGTTACTAAGCAGGAGAGACTAGAGAGAGATGTTACTAAGCAGGAGAGACTAGAGAGAGAGATGTTACTAAGCAGTAGAGACTAGAGAGATGTTACTAAGCAGTAGAGACTAGAGAGATGTTACTAAGCAGTAGAGACTAGAGAGAGATGTTACTAAGCAGGAGAGATTAGAGAGAGATGTTACTAAGCAGTAGAGACTAGAGAGAGAGATGTTACTAAGCAGGAGAGACTAGAGAGAGATGTTACTAAGCAGGAGAGACTAGAGAGAGAGATGTTTCTAAGCAGTAGAGACTAGAGAGATGTTACTAAGCAGGAGAGACTAGAGAGAGATGTTACTAAGCAGGAGAGACAAGAGAGAGATGTTACTAAGCAGGATAGACAAGAGAGAGATGTTACTAAGCAGTAGAGACTAGAGAGATGTTACTAAGCAGTAGAGACTAGAGAGAGAGATGTTTATAAGCAGTAGAGACTAGAGAGATGTTACTAAGCAGGAGAGACTAGAGAGAGATGTTACTAAGCAGGAGAGACAAGAGAGAGATGTTACTAAGCAGTAGAGACTAGACAGATGTTACTAAGCAGTAGAGACAAGAGAGATGTAACTAAGCAGTAGACTAGAGAGAGATGTAACTAAGCACTAGAGACTAGAGAGAGATGTTACTAAGCAGTAGAGACTAGAGAGAGATGTTACTAAGCAGGAGAGACTAGAGAGAGATCTTACTTAGCAGTAGAGACTAGAGAGAGAGAGATGTTACTAAGCAGTAGAGACTAGAGAGAGATGTTACTAAGTAAGCAGTAGAGACTAGAGAGAGATGTTACTAAGCAGGAGAGACTAGAGAGAGATGTTACTAAGCAGTAGAGACTAGAGAGAGAGAGATGTTACTAAGCAGTAGAGACTAGAGAGAGATGTTACTAAGAAGCAGATACTAGAGAGAGAGATGTTACTAAGCAGTAGAGACTAGAGAGAGATGTTACTAAGCATTAGACTAGAGAGAGAGATGTTACTAAGCAGGAGAGACAAGAGAGGTGTTACTAAGCAGTAAAGACTAGAGCAGGAGAGACTAGAGAGAGAGATGTTACTAAGCAGGAGAGACTAGAGAGAGAGATGTTACTAAGCAGGAGAGACTAGAGAGAGATGTTACTAAGCAGGAGAGACTAGAGAGAGAGAGATCCTACTAACCAGTAGAGACTAGAGAGAGAGATGTTACTAAGCAGTAGAGACTAGAGAGAGATGTTACTAAGCAGTAGAGACTAGAGAGAGAGATGTTACTAAGCAGTAGAGACTAGAGAGAGATGTTACTAAGCAGGAGAGACTAGAGAGAGAGATGTTACTAAGCAGTAGAGACTAGAGAGAGATGTTACTAAGCAGGAGAGACTAGAGAGAGAGATGTTACTAAGCAGTAGAGACTAGAGAGAGAGATGTTACTAAGCAGTAGAGACTAGAGAGAGATGTTACTAAGCAGTAGAGACTAGAGAGAGAGATGTTACTAAGCAGTAGAGACTAGAGAGAGAGATGTTACTAAGCAGTAGAGACTAGAGAGAGAGATGTTACTAAGCAGTAGAGACTAGAGAGAGATGTTACTAAGCATTAGACTAGAGAGAGAGATGTTACTAAGCAGGAGAGACTAGAGAGAGATGTTACTAAGCAGTAGAGACAAGAGAGATAATACTAAGCAGTAGAGACTAGAGAGAGATGTTACTAAGCAGTAGAGACTAGAGAGAGAGATGTTACTAAGCAGTAGAGACTAGAGAGATGTTACTAAGCAGGAGAGACTAGAGATAGATGTTACTAAGCAGTAGAGACTAGAGAGAGAGATGTTACTAAGCAGTAGAGACTAGAGAGATGTTACTAAGCAGGAGAGACTAGAGAGAGAGAGATGTTACTAAGCAGTAGAGACTAGAGAGAGATGTTACTATCAGTAGAGACTAGAGAGAGATGTTACTAAGCAGGAGAGACTAGAGAGAGAGATGTTACTAAGCAGGAGAGACTAGAGAGAGAGATATATGTTAATAAGCAGGAGAGATGTTACTAAGCAGTAGAGACTAGAGAGTGATGTTACTAAGCAGTAGAGACTAGAGAGAGATGTTACTAAGCAGTAGAGACTAGAGAGAGATGTTACTAAGCATTAGACAAGAGAGAGAGATGTTAATAAGCAGTAGAGACAAGAGAGAGATGTTACTATCAGTAGAGACTAGAGAGATGTTACTAAGCAGGAGAGACTAGAGAGAGAGAGATGTTACCAAGCAGTAGAGACTAGAGAGAGAGATGTTACTAAGCAGGAGAGACTAGAGAGAGATGTTACTAAGCAGGAGAGACTAGAGAGAGAGATGTTACTAAGCAGGAGAGACTAGAGAGAGATGGTACTAAGCAGGAGAGACTAGAGAGAGAGATGTTACTAAGCAGGAGAGACTAGAGAGAGATGTTACTAAGCAGGAGAGACTAGAGAGATGTTACTAAGCAGTAGAGACTAGAGAGAGAGATGTTACTAAGCAGGAGAGACTAGAGAGAGAGATGTTACTAAGCAGGAGAGACTAGAGAGAGATGTTACTAAGCAGGAGAGACTAGAGAGATGTTACTAAGCATTAGAGACTAGAGAGAGAGATGTTACTAAGCAGGAGAGACTAGAGAGAGAGATGTTACTAAGCAGGAGAGACTAGAGAGAGATGTTACTAAGCAGGAGAGACTAGAGAGATGTTACTAAGCATTAGAGACTAGAGAGAGAGATGTTACTAAGCAGGAGAGACTAGAGAGAGATGTTACTAAGCAGGAGAGACTAGAGAGAGAGATGTTACTGAGCAGGAGAGACTAGAGAGAGATGTTACTAAGCAGGAGAGACTAGAGAGAGAGATGTTACTGAGCAGGAGAGACTAGAGAGAGATGGTACTAAGCAGGAGAGACTAGAGAGATGTTACTAAGCAGGAGAGACTAGAGAGAGAGATGTTACCAAGCAGTAGAGACTAGAGAGAGAGATGTTGCTAAGCAGGAGAGACTAGAGAGAGAGATGTTACCAAGCACTAGAGACTAGAGAGATAGATGTTACTAAGCAGTAGAGACTAGAGAGAGATGTTACTAAGCAGGAGAGACTAGAGAGAGAGATGTTACTAAGCAGGAGTCACATTTGGTCTCTGGCCGAGGTGGCAGGGCTTCTCTGCCTTAGTAAGCTAAAGCATCAGAGTTGTTCCCACCTACCCCTGACCACATTCACACAGGAGCATCACTCACTCACCACACGCTCATGAGAGTGCTATGCTCACCAGTAAGACCATTCATACGGCCAGACTGAGATCATTCACTGAGGTTAGCCTTCACTTAGAGTTGAGGGTTCAGTTGGAATTGAGATCCATTTTTTCTTCCAGGCATCCACGTTGTCAAAAAAGATACTGCCTACAAATGTTGGCAGTCACACACACACTCTAACTCTCACTCTCTCCCTCTCTCTCTCTCTCTTAAACACACACAGGATGTGGCAGTGTACCTTCTAACCCAATCAGAGAGCAGAGGTGGCTGCGACAGGGGTTAGAGGTTAAGATGGGGGGGTGGGGGGGACTTGAGTGGGGTCAAAGGTCAAGGTCAACAACACCTCCCCATCTCCTCCACCTCAAGCCTCTAGCTGCTCTGCACCAACATCACAGGCATACACACACACACACACATACACACACACACACAAACACACACACACACACACACACACACACACACACTCACTCACACACACTAACAAACGCACACACACATACGCACAAACACGCACGCACGCACGCACGCACGCACGCACGCACGCACGCACGCTCTCGCACACACACACACACACACACACACACACACACACACACATGAGGACATGTACATGCATAGCATGTATTAATTTATTAACACACAGACAATAAATACACAATCACATTCACACACAGCCTATAAATATCTCAATAATACTAGTAGCCTCTGCTCCACAGACTGCTACACTCTGCCTGTCAGTCAGAAATACTGTATCACAGCGCTTCCTTTTGGGTTTACAAATAAGTTATTGTGTGAATATTGTGTGATTTCCCTGTGATATATAGCTCAGTCTTGAACTGCAGACAGAGGACAAAACTGAGAAGAATCCCATCCATCCTACTGGAAGGAAGCAGGGATTCACTGAGCCCTCTCAATGCCAGAGTCCATCTCTAACGGATATCTCACTAGCAAAAAGTCACTTAATGTTCGGCAGTCCTCTTTCCATGTAAAAAAAACCCTTCCTCTTTCTATCCTTTGATGTATATCCAACCCATAAACTGCGGGGTCTAAAGTGATAAAATAAAGGTTATCTGGCAGTAAAACTATTTCTTTTTTGGCACTTCATCAAGGTTTCTTTATCCCTTAACCAAGGTTTAGGGGTACATGTACAATAAACATCAAATATACAAACGGTGTGTTGGCATGTGTATAGGCATAATCTATAGCTAGTTTGCTCTTTTGCAATTACATTAGACCTCTTAGATGATAATGGTCATTGGTGATATGAAGTGTGCACCTGCGTTAGCTAAACATTCAGTATATTAGGGCCCCTGAGTTATAAAAGTGGGCATGAGATGACTGCATATTGAGATAAAAATAATTCTGATAAGTGCAAAGGCTTTGGCATAAGTAATGGACACACCTGTTTTAATCCCCAATCATACGTTCACCATAAGCCACAAACGCATTAAAGGATTCACCCACGTCCAGAAAGAAATACAATCCTGTCATCATAGACTACAGCTATGGATAATCACTGAGAGCTCTGACTGATTGGCCTGTTACCACACATTAAACATGTGGGCCTTGCCAAAGGGCTGTCTGTCCTGGGAGGGAGGAATCCAAAGAGCTGGAAGGGAGGTCAAGGCACATTTTACTGCCATGCAGCAGCTACACATGGCCAGGAGAGGAGAGGAGAGGAGAGGAGAGGAGAGGAGAGGAGAGGAGAGGAGACGACTCCAGGGTTAGAACAACAAGGAGGAGCACACTGATCTGGCACAGGGGCCACAGTTGGCTTTAAAAAGGACTCACATACACACAAGCACTTACAGTTACACACACAGTTACAGTTACACACACACACACACACTTACGGTCACACACACTCACATACACACAAGCACTTACAGTTACACACACACACACACACACACACACACACACACACACACACACACACACACACACACACACACACACACACACACACACACACACGGTAACACATTGACAATTCATCACAGATGGCGACACACACATGCAGAGAATAAGAACACAGATAACAGATGTGTACGGAATAAATAAAACAGAGAAAAATATATTGCTACAAAATAAATGTAATATATAATCAGTCATGCGTTCAGTATGTTGTATTTTTAGTGTATACACTAAAACGTGTGTGTGTGTGTACATGGGTTTGTGTATTGACGTATCATCATGTGTGTGCTGAGATATGTAATCAGGCCGGGAGGAGCGTCCCTGTGGCCTGTGTGTGGATAAACTGGGCTGACGTCGCCGGACCCTATTTAATGCATGAGGGCCAGCCCTGGTGAGGGCCTAGAGATGCCTGGTGAGGGCCCGCTGGTGCTGATGCTAATTACAGGAAGTGTTTGGCCTGTGGACCCATTGCAGATCCTCTGAGGTCGGCCCGCGCTGATGTCATGGGTCCCACCACACACAGAGGAAGATCACAGACAGGAACGCAAGAGCTCCAGAGAGTGCACCATAAAGAGTGCACCACACACATGGAGGTAGACACACACACCGTCTCTCTCTCTCTCTCTCTCTCTCTCTCTCTCTCTCTCTCTCTCTCTCTCTCTCTATCATACACACATAAACCCAAAAACAGATAGAAACACTAGACCTCTCAGTGGACACCCAACCACATTTACAGAAATAGGTATGCAGAAGCAACTCTCTCCCACCTATGCAGTGACACATTTACACACACACACACACTTACACACACAGACACAAACACAAACACAAACACACACACACACACACACACACACACACAGGTCTATGTGGAGAAGGATTCCCAGGCTCAGGCTGTGCTCTGCTGTGCTGGTAAAACTATTGATGCATGGCAGGAAGGAGCAGCCCTGAGGCCGAGGCCACTTAAACACATGTTCCCCCCTCCCAGTCTCCCCCGGGCCAGGAGGAGGCAGCGCGCCCAATGAACCAGACGGGAGATCTACACATAGACACCAGCGGGGCCGATCTCTATGTCTCTCAATATGTTTTCACCATACAGGTCAGGTGGTCACCCAGCCTGCTGAAGGCCTGACCCCTCACGAACACACGGGAGTTCTAAATGAGCTCCCCCTAGCCCCTGACACGAACCTGACAACACGCCAAAACCAACGGAAAAAAATATGATGCGGGACAGGAAACAGAGCACTAAAACATGAACAGATGAAACCTGGTAAGCAGCATTAGTGAAATCAAGGCAAAATAGTGGCTTGAGGGTGTAGCGAT
>NC_137921.1:55420359-55470359 GCF_963457725.1 Sprattus sprattus | reverse complement strand
TCTGGTCCATGACCGCTCGCTGCTCAGAGTGACTGAGGGAGTCTTTCATTCGAGGGGGCCGGGGAAGAAAGAGAAGAACACCTCCTCATGTTACCACAGAACAATAGCAGCCTCTCTTAGAGTCGCAGAGGACAGAAGGACAGAGGTCCAGAGGGAACGAGAGAGAGAGAGAGAGAGAGAGAGAGAGTATGAAAGAAATAGAGAGCGGAGAGAGAGGAAGAAAAGGAGAGAACGAAGGGAAGCATAGGAAAACATGCACTCAGACAGACAATAAGGATAGCAGCAGATCAAATGCAGTGACAGGAAGTCTAGAAAAAAGCCTAAATACTTGTACTCTGTAGAGTAGAATAGAGTAGAGTAGAGTTATAATCACAGAAGTCGGTGATACACAAAAACATGACAAACAGACAGACAGACAGACAGACATAAAGAAAAACAGACAGACAGACAGACAGACAGAAAGACAAACAGACAGACAGATAGACAAGCAGTCAGAAAGACAGACAGACAGACAGAAAGACAGACAGAGAGCGATAAACTTAGACAAACAGTGTAAGGCCACACTAAGCTCTCTGAGAGGGAGAGCATGTGATTAGGAAGAGGAGGAGAGGGACCTGACAGTGAGCCATCATCACCCTAGTGGAATCACAGGAAGCGTGAGCAGGATCTGCCCCCACACACCCACACACAGCAGACACCCCCCCAGCTAATTCCCATAACCCGTCTGGAGAGACAGAGGAACTACCTGCAGGGGGTAAAGCTCGCCTCTATCCCATCACTCCTCACCGCTGTATCAGGATGATGACATCACATTCCCCAGAGGAGTGTTTTGGGGGAGGGGGTCTCAGCGCTGCTTCTTGAAAAAGTGAGTTCTCATTCCCCTGTCAGAACCCTGATCTCCTCCATTACGGAGACTATTACAATTACTGTTCCGAGGTAAGAGGGTGAGTCCAGGGGATGATTACACACACACAAACACACACACACACACACACACACACACACACACACACACACACACACACACACACAGAAGCGTGTGCACACACACATACACACACACACACACACACTCAAAACAGAACTCTATTTAAACATGTTCATCCAACTGATTCCCAAAAGGGAGGGACAAAGGGAGCACAAGCTGTTGGGACTCAAATACTACTGGAGAGAGAGAGCGAGGGAAAGAGAGAAAGAGAGAAAGACAGATGTGGTGATAAGAGAAAGACAAGTTTTGGGAAAACAGTGCAGGTTTGTTTTTCTACTCAGTGACCCTTGATGTGTACAGACACTTCAATAACAAACAGAACTGGCAGAGACAATATCTATGGAGGTGTAAGAGAGAGGGAAACTAAGTTGGCTGGAATCGGTTGACTGAACATATGTAAACAGAAGACTGTGTGCTGTGTGCCTATGCCTGTGTGCCTGTGTGTGTGTGCTGTGTGCTGTGTGCTGTGTGTGTGTATGTGTATGCGTGTGTGTATTTGTGTGTGTGTGTGTGTGCGTGTGTGTGTGCATGTGTGTGTGTGCATGTGTGTGCGTGTGTGTGCGCGCGCGCGTGAGTGTGTGTGTATGTGCGCGTGTGCATGTGCGTGTGCGTGTGTGTGTGTGCGCGTGTGTGTATGTGCGTGCGTGTGTGTGTGTGTGTGATGTGCGTGTGCGTGTGCGTGTGCGTGTGCGTGTGCGTGTGCGTGCGTTTGTGTGGGTGTGAAAAACTTCCTTTGAGGCCATTACAAAGATATGACTGATGTACTGTATGAGCGAGTATCAAAGTGTCCCCTAGCTCTTAAACAAGCAGATAACTAACTAGACAACACTATACCTGTCAGTACAGCCCTTGCAATGCTGTTTGTTATTTGGCCCCTCTGCCAAACCAAGCACCTGGATTGAATTCCTCTGTGTTTGCTCTGGCAAAGCTGAACTGAGGCTAAGACCATGTGGGGGAAATGCAAAATAATCACAAGGCAGACTATGGAAAATGGTTCTTCCTTTCATACATAACCTCAGGTAAGACAAGTATGTGTGTGTGTGTGTGTGGGTGTGTGTGTATGTGTGTGTGTGTGTGTGTGTGTGTGATACAGTGCGAGTCATCCCTCTCTATGATTTACACACTTGAACAGTGAACGTGAGATGATGTTGAGCACTTGGGGAAACAAGAACGCGCATGTTGAACATGGCTGTGGCTTCCTGTTGAGATCAGAGATCAAGGAAGAGAGCAATTAAAGGCCCTCTCCAGGCGAGCCATCAGGGGGGAGGAAAAAGAGTGTGACACCGCGGGAGCCTCCGAATATTCCCCATAAATCACAGCGCTTCTCCTGCCATCAACCTGCCAGGCCCATACAAAGAACAGCCTGGTTCACCGCTATAAACGTCTTTGGCAAGGCATGCCGGAGGAAAAGGTCATTAAATATCATTATTTTAAACATATTTGACTCCCTTCCTCTCTCCCTCAGTTCCACCCATGCTCTCTTCATTTAGTTCAATTCAAACTGCTTTACTCACACACACACACACACACACACACACACACACACACAAACATGAACATACAGTCCATCTCCCTCTACTCGCACCCATTCACTCTCCACACTGTCTTTGAGTACCCAGCTCTCTTTTCTCTCCTCTTGGTCTTTCTCTCTCTGCCACACACACGTGAACATAATGCCCACTATAGAATGAGAGCACTGTGCATAGGCAGAGTTATGAAGCACAGATTTGTAGGTACTGGGGCATCCATTTGAGAGGGACTCTGGGAAAAAGGTTCATGATCTCCCTATAAAAAGGGATTTACAGGCCCGTGGTCCCTCTAAACCTAATAGGAACGACCACCCCCCCCCCCCCCCCCACCACCACCCCCCAAGACCCACAGAAAGCCAAAGGCAAGAGCACATCCTGCAGCTTTCATTCATATTTAGAGTCGACTCCTCGACCGGGTGCCCTTCTGCTAGCCTCGAATGGAAAAACATCTCAGTGTTTGGCAGGAAAGCTTCATCATGGAAAAACTCAAGGAAGGACAGCTTGGGGGGTTGAGGGAGAGAAAGAAAGAAAGATAGATTGAAAACAGGGAGAAGGAGATGGGGTGATAGAGCTTGAGTATATTACATAAACTGTCTGGACTGTCTACCACCAGACTAAAGTTTTTTTCGGGGTTGATGAATGCAGGCTAACATTGTCATTCATGTTAAAGTAACCAGCAAGTACATTCAGAGGAAAGTCATTAGCTACAAGGGTTGACTGGTCTATGTGTATCTCGGACACTCCAACTTGTGTGCCTTTTGAGGACAAAGCTACTCCAGGGTCACAGCATAAACTCTGGCTCCAGGCAGGTCCACTTGAAACACAGATGCATTAAATTCACCCAGAGAATTTACAGGATTTTCCACGGTTGTACTGTGCTGAAACAGTTTGTAGTGCCCTCGAGGACTTGGCTGAGCAGCGGGACCCTGTGTCTGTGAAAAAAAACCATGGCCAAATATGTATTATGTAGAGCTACAGAAGATGCAGCGTATTTTAGTGCTGCTCAGATAGGCTTTCAAGTCTGTCCCACATGGCTGCGGGATACTTTGGGGTCGTTGGGCGGGAGGCAGAGTTCAAGCGACAGAGTCCTGCCTGCCTGCCTGCCTGCCTCTCTGATGTGTGGGCAGACATCCGATCTGGCTCCTCAGAGAAGCAGAGGGCTCCGGTGGAGGCTTTTGTCCTCTAATTTATTAAGCTTTCAGGGGGCCACACACAGGCACGGCCAAAATGGCAGGACCATGTTGGGAGAGCAGTTTATGCAGGGCATATCACTTTGCTTGGAGCCTCTTTCACTGTCGACTTCTATCTCTTTTTATCCCGTATCCTTCTCTGCTGCTCTCCTTTCAAATCTCTCGTTCTCTCTTTCAGTTTATGAGGGCGGCTCTGCTTTATTTTATGTCTGTGAGATTATAAAACTGCACTTAGTGTTCTAGTCAATTCTGTGTAGCATTTTTTAGCAGATTTCTGATGCATCACAGAATCCCATGCAATCACACCGAATCTGCTCCGAACACCAGGGCAACAAGAACCACCACATTCTTGCGGAGAAGCTCTGTTCTGTGTCAGCCTCATTCTTCTAACCTCTTCCAGCGTCTGACAAGCCCTTTGGCTGGCACTGGGACAAATCCTCCAAAATCGAAACCAGTGCAATGTGCGTAAGGGGCTCTCAACAACACCCCACCATAGATCTTCAGTCCCATAACCAGCGTGAGGCTTTTCTCATTTAACAAACAAGTAGCTGTCGCGTATGAGGGCAGAGTGTGAGATGTAAAAAAAGCACTGAGACACAAGTTAGTGTTGGCGGAGCTCTCCATCTGAACAGAGAAGGCAGTGGGGCGGAAGACTAGTGCGAAAGGGAGGTCAGAGCCAGATAAAAGCTTTTCTTTGCCCGATTTCTGGGGGGGCAAGGCTGGAGCAGAATGGGTCGTTTGGATGCGGCATGGCAGGAACAGTGGGATCATTCATGGGGGAGAGGCACCCTGGAGCGGTCTGGGCGGGCAGGGTTACCAGCCTCCCAGCGGCCTCCACTGTTTCCCGACGCTTCTCATGGAAACTCGGACAAGAGGCCAAGAGGAAAGGTGCTCCCCAAGGGATAACACACACATACACTAATACTCATGTGAATTCATACTCATACACACTCTTCAATGCTCAGATATACACAACACACACAAACACACAGACACATTTTTAACTCAGAAATCCACACACAAAGAGTATTACTCACACACCGATCTGAATATTACAGGCAGACACACAAACACACACTCCCAGTCTCAAAGAGGTGAACACTCCCAGACATACACATAGACGACCTGAAGTCTCATAGACGTGAACCCTCCCAGACATACACATAGACGGCCTGAATGGGAAACATTACCCTCCTGCTCACGGGGACCCCTAAATCTTTCAGAGGAAGGAGGCAGGGGCAAATGGGAGAGGGGTTAAAGTAGCAACCCAAACACAGTCAGACAGGGGAAGCCTCGACCATGACCGCCTTTATGAGCCATTACTCACCTCCTCGAAGGCCACAACACCACCATCACAAACACACCATGAGACTCTCCATTGTGAGGATCCGAAGAAAGGCTATTTGTAGACATGCCCTCAGCTGCTTTCTGTCTATTGGGATGAAAACTGCGACTCCTTCAGAAGAAGGTGGCACTGAAATGGACGTTTCTGAACCTTTTATGAATGTGGGCTTCTATTACCGTAAGGAAATACAAAGGTATCACACAGGTAGCCAAGTGGTCTGAGAGAGAAGGCCAAAGAAAGAATGTGCAGAGAAACAGACATGTCTGCTGGACGGCTTCCTTCTTGGCACCGTGGCCTTCTCCTCTGGCCCAAGAGTTAAACACAGTACCTCCACCCACCAGTCATACACTGGCACATGGAGAGAGGGAAGGGACAAAGAAAGAGAGAGAGAGATTCAGAGGAAGAGAGGTGACCTCAAGTACCCACTGAGTGACTGGGAAAGCAGTTAGCTTTGCAGTCGGAGGGGTGGGTGGCGTGCCCACTAGTCTGAGGTGGGGGGGGGAGGTTTAGGTTTCAGACTGCACCCCCGCCACAGACTGGACCAGGTCAAAGGCCTTTTCCCTGGTGGGTCATATTAAGACTCCAATCTTCAGTCAATCAACACTTAGTTAAAGAAGGATCTATAACAAGGTAGGGACTGAGGTGAATGAGTGTGAAGGAGTGAGAGAGAGAGAGAGGGAGAGAAACCCACAGTTCATTGAGGAAAACCTGCCTGCACAGGATGTGTGTAAAAAAAAATCCCAGGATCCACTGCTTTCCTCATACGTCCAAAAATAACATGCTAATATATTTATACTGGACCAATCAATGTAACTGTTACCTTTATGAGAACGGCATGTAACGTATTATACTGCACAGGATGGGGGAATGGAGCTACATTTTGTATTCATGCATTTAAAAGTCCTCGAAATGAATGTAAGGTGGACGTGCTATTGGCTTTGGCATGGCTTCTCCTCTGAAACATTACCAATGTGAAAATGGTAATCAGCTTTCAGCTCCAATTGTTACTTCTGAACAAGCTGAATGTTCAACACTGTGTCAAGGCATGAAAACACATTAAATCCACACAGGCGATCTACCTCTCCTAAATCAATGTGCAAGGGCTACTTATAGTATAAGCCCAACAATACATCACTTTAATGATAATATAATTAGATTACTATCATCAGCATTTGAATACAGTATCACATTCACCTCTGTTTTACCCAAATAATGAATGGATCTTTCATAGCTGGCCTGAGCCTTTTAATCTGACTATTCATTGATGTTTCTCTTAGGTGCAAATATAAATATTTTTGGTCATAAAGGATAGCTGATGGTGCATGGATGGAGGGGATGGACGGGGTGCTTTAAGGGTTGAAGCCCTCTACTGCCCCCATCTGTGTAGTGCTCTGGTGAGTAGTGAAGGCAGTGAATCAAAAGCAGGGCGGAGGGCTCCACTCCTGAGCCAATGCCCTGCCTGACGTGTCAGAGAAGCAGCAAGTGGGAGACAGAGGGCGTCTGGACATCGTTAGGACTGCCCACCCCCAACACCATCCCCACTTACAGCACAACGGGAGGAGAGGCAAAGAGGGGAAGGAAAAAAAAACATGGGAGAGAAAGTTTTTTTTTCCAAATGCCTTTTTTTACAGCCCTGAGAGAAAAAAGGGGTCCCTTCTCAAGCAGGCTTTGGGAAAGTTAAACAGCTCTGACAGGGCTGCGACGCTAATATTAATCTTCTCAAACGGGCAAGAAAACGGGATGTTATAAACAACTGTGAAACACGGGGCCCTTTTGGAGCTTTTCAAGAGCTGCCCCTGCCCCGCGGGTTTCCCCCGGAGCTCACGGTGGGGCTGCCGTGTATACATTAGCCTGTCTCTTAAGAGCCAAATCTCAGGCCAGAAATCATGTCTGTTTACCTTCAATTGATGATATTTTGATAGCGGAGAATTATGAGCCAGTTTCTCTCACATTATTAATTTGGTCCACTTTACCAATGAATGGATTTTACCCTGGGTCTGGAGGCCTGACACAGGCAATAAGAGCTGGCTGGGGCTGAGGGAATGTTTGCTCCTGCTCACGCTAAAGGCCTTAAGAGGCCCACGCCAGAACCAAGGACCGTGCGGCTACCAGAGGCTACTGTGCTCCGGAGGAGAAGAGGGCTGCCTTTGAAGGCCTGAGGTGTCAAGCTGTGAGAGCGCAGGGTGGTACGCTGAGATTTAAAGACCACAACATTAGCCTGAGGCTCTGGACATACATCCCAAATCACAGGTGAATATGAACACCATAACTCATGTCAAGCCATCAAAGGGTATACGTTTTAATGGCCCTATACATTACACTAATATGGTTTTCGTATGGCAGAGATGAGAGCTTGAATCTGCGATTTGGACCCAAGTTGCACTTAAGTGATTTGAGAGTTGACTTGAGACTCGTCCTCAAAAGACTTCAGACTGAACTCTGACTTGAGATTTGGGACTCGTAAACAATCTTAATTTATCTATTCTTTGATTTTTTTGGGTACAGACAAAAAGGGAGGGAGAAGCCGAATGTCATTCCCTCCCTTACTATCACACGTAACCTTACGCACCTGGTGGTGTTCGCTTGTCACAATTGTTCAGAAACAGACAAGCAAATCCTTTCTTTACAGTTTTTCTCTCAAATCATCCTTAACATTTTCGAAACAGAAAGCGCAACAGTGGATTACCTGCAAAAGCCTGTAACTCTCTCAGAATGCTTAGTTTATGCTTCAAAATAAATAATCATGTCCATGAATATGTCAATTCCACCAAAACCCAAGTCCTTTCGGCATGTTTTGTAACCAAGACAGACTCAAAGCTCAAAGGCTTTAGACTTGACTTGGACTCGAGCTCAAAGACTTGAGACTTGACTTGGACTCGAGCTCAAAGATTTGAGACTTGACTTGGACTCGAGCTCAAGGACTTGAGACTTGCAAAAAAAGGCTTGTGAGCAGCTCTGTGGTATGACATTCTCTTTCTCTCTCTCTCTCTCTCTCTCTCCCTTTCTGATTCTCCCTCTTCCCCGGTACATGTTTCATGGGTTTTCCTTGGGTCAGAAAGACGGGAGTGGGGAAGTGTCAGCAACAGCAGGCTGGGCAGAGGGAACGAACGTCAGGCACACGAACCATTTTTCCTCGCCAAATGTTTGTTCTGGCCCCTGGAAAGATTTTTCCAGCACTCAAGAACAACAGAGTGGGGTTCGTTGGGGAGACAGAGGTGTGAGTCCGAGTACTCTGTCCACGGTGGGCGACTGACAACCCCACGCAACAATGGCGGCCACTGTAGCCGTACCTCATGCCTGCCTCCAGAGCCTACCCATTCCTCATCCCCAATATACTATTACACTCCTCCCAGGTGGTCCCAGGCAAATAGTACACATGGGAGCGAGGGATTGGGACAGAAGAAAGAAAAAATCAAATCCATATTGTATTTATTAGCACTCATGAATGGATAGCTTCAAAGCAAGTGCTTGGGAGCTGCTAAAGGCTGAGCCAAGCGGGGAGTAAAGGAGAGAGCTTGGCCTTTTCACCGCATGCAAGGGCAGATTTCCGCGACGGAGCCCACAAAGCCACTCCTGGGTCGGGCTGGTGGCTACATCCTGCCTCCGTGAGCCTGGGAACAACACGGCACTCATCCACCCGGGCTGTCGTGTCGGGGATGTTTTTACAGCTAATTAAAAACACAGCGAGCAGGACGAGGAGCGTGGCCCCGAGACCGCTCAGGACGTGCCATCACATACCGCGTTGGCTTGAATTAAATCTGTTATACATACTGGAACTGTGCGTAGAGTCATAGTGTAAATATAAATAATTTATCTTGATTATTTTAAATATACAAAATGAACTAAGTGAAGTTGTATCATGTAAAGTTGCTGAAGTCTTTGAGTTAGCCTGGTACTGGTGTGTGCATGTTTGCACGTGTGTTTGTTCACTGTGATTTGTTGCTTATTTAATATCTTATTTCTTATTATTTTTTCTTTTATTCAATTTCATGTTGTTTTATATTCCTGACATTTAATATACTTGATGTTTGCGGGTTTAAATTGGCCTGACTTCATTGTACTGTGACATTTTTAAATGCAGAGTAAATAAATATAATTTGATTTTGGCCTGAATTTCAAACGTCTCTGGACTGCTGGCCATCTGTTTCTCTCAGTCTATCTTCTTTTCCTCAGTTCAACTTTTCCTCCCCAGCCCTTCTCAAACTCTACACGATTTCCATCTCTCACCCCTCTTCCAAGGAGGGCCTCAAGCTGGAAGCTCAACCCCAGGGAGAGTGCGCCGCCTCAGGGATCACTAACTCGGGCTACAGCCCCACAGCAGGACCTGTCCGGGGAACATATTCATTAGCATCTTGGCCATAAACCAAGCTAGGGAACCCCCTCCACCCTCTCCTCTCAAACCCTCACACACCTCCACAGAGGCTGCCTGTCACATGGACCCCAGGCCAGAGGGCATGTCGGAGGAGGAAAACAAGGGCAACATGCCTAAAACAAAAACGGGGACAGACAGGGAGAGGAATGAAGAGAGGAAAAGAAATGATCCTCTTAATAACTTCCATTTGTCTCGTCCTTGTCTGATTCATCTTGGCAGGACAGCAGGGGCTTGTTGATAATGTCACTGAAGATAAGCTCAAGCTATCCACAGGCACAGGCACACACACACACACACACACACACACACACACACACACACACACACACACAGAAACACACACACACACACACACACACACACACACACAGAAACACACACACACACACACACACACACACACACACACACACACACACACACACACACACACACACACAGAAACACACACACACACACACACACACACACAAGCTTGTGGTGGTGGATGTGACTCGGTGTGTGTGTGTGTGTGTGTGTGTGTGTGTGTCTGTGTGTGTGTGTGTCTGTGTCTGTGTCTGTGTGTGTGTGTGTGTGTGTGTGTGTGTGTGTGTGTGTGTGTGTGTGTGTGTGTGTGTGTGTGTGAGTGTGTGTGTGTGTGTGTGTGAGTGTGAGTGTGTGTGAGTGTGAGTGTGTGTGTGTGTGTGTGTGTGTGTGTGAGAGTGTGTGTGTGTGTGTGTGTGTGTGTGTGTGTGTATGTGGGGGTGTCTGGAGGTGTGTGTGGGAGGGGGTAATGGGACAGAGGTGGGTTTTGTGGACTTTAATCAGCGTCAGCGGCTCTGGAGCGCTGCCAGGAAAGAGCTGACAGGCCTGTCAGGATGGAGGGAAAGGAGGCCTCTCATTAGGGCAGACAGAGAGAGGGAGAGAGAGAGAGAGGGAGAGAGAGAGAGAGAGAGAGAGAGAGGGAGAGGGAGAGGGAGGAAGGACAGTGAGGGTCTGTCCAGACACTCACGCACAGGGGGAGAAGCACAGGTTACGTGAAATCAGACCCACTTCACACACAACACCCCAATGAGGTTGGTGGAGCCCGCTCGAAACTGTGAGCAATGTACAGGTGATAAACAGTTTGGTTTGGCCGCTAATCCAAGAAGCACACAAGCTTGCTGTAAACTGTGCAACTGGGTAGGGCTTGCACGGTGGAGCTGAGTAAAATGGAAACATCTGGTTAGCAGAGAGTGGAGCCAGGTGCTAACTCATGATGCTAACCAACTAAGACATTCACATGCCAGTGCTAGAGCGGTGGACACATGCTCGGTCACTCCGCAATTCTTCCCCTCTTTAAACCCTAAACTTCAGCTGACCCCTCCGGCCTTCTCCAAGGCCATCAATCTGCCATCTTAAAGTATCAGGGCCAACTCTGCGGTGAGGACATCCTGACAACTGCTCTCTACACCTGCTGCAACCCATTAGAACCAACCAGGGGTCTCAAATCCCCCTAATAATCAGAACAACGCTGGGCTGGGCTGCTGAGGTTGGCTAAATCAGAATGTTCGGTAGATAAAATACAAACACGAATACGAATATGAAAACCTGGGTGGGCAAAAACAGGCGAGTTTGCGGACAAGCAGAACATTTGAGTGATTGAGTGGACAGCCATGTTTAGAGCAGACTCTGGGGTGAGCTAGCAAGCTAGCGCTGCCTGTCCTGTCCCGAGGTGAACTGCGGGAAGAGGGTGAATGGCTGACGCCAGGGCCTCCCAGACGCCTGAGGAGGGTCTTAGCGCCATGGGGCTGGTGCGATATCTCCCGTGTTGGATGTACGTGAGACTATGCCAAATGTGCCCTGAGGCTCAGGACCGCCAAACATGGGCAGGAAACCCAACGGCAAGAGGCAGCGGCAGCCGAAGACATGCCCTCACGCCACAATGTGAAACACACGCTTGAGAGGGCACTTGAGACCCAGCTGTTTAAGCCATGTGTTTGCAATAGTCTTATATAAATACACATACATACAGAGCACACATCTTTACACACACATTTTTATGTGCTGTATACACAAATGTAAAAGAGTTTTTATTAAGCTCTACATTCTAAGACGTCTGGGACGTATGTGTGGGAGAGAGAGACCAGTGGGAGAGAGAGACAAGACAGAAAATAGCAAAAGAGAAACAGATACGGAATAAAAGAATAAAACAGAGAATGGAAAGGCTAAGAGAGACAGAAAAAAGAACAGAACAGAAAAAAGATGTAAATGCCTTCCTCCACAGTTGACAGCATTTGATGGGGACTATTAACTCATCAGTTCTCCCCAAAGTGTTTGCTTAATGCTGGGGTTTGGACGGTGTGTGTGGTTGGAGATGGAGGGGAGGGGAGGGGAGGGGAGCTGACTTACGGTGAAGGCCTTCCAGGCAGTGGCGTGGGGAGCGGATCTGGAAAAGAGAACATGGGCTTTTACTGCGGGGCAGGAAACAAATCAATCACAGACGAGCCCTGCGAAGGAGCTGCCAATGGAGCTGGAACACAACAGGGCTGAATCCATCCAGGGAGTGTTTTCTAACAACATTCCACAACACAGCCATTAAATGTGATGAGTTTGTGGTCAGTGTAAAACTGTGGCCAACAAAGCTGGCTAACAATTTATTTTAGGGCATAGGACACCGACATGAGTCCCTCAAGACACCGACATAAGCATACATAAATACTTATTCTTATAAATACTTAAGTCTGATTCAGTCAAGTGACAGCTACCATAAAGGCTGTTTTTGTCAACTGTGATGTCAAGTGACAAGGTTATAATATAACACTTTGTGGGAAATGAAATATCAAGTTATGACAAATGGCTTTAATAGATAAGTGCATGCCTGGTGTTGGCCTGACAGAGTGTGCCTTGTGAAAGCAGTAATTGGCAAACAAAGGCAGTTTTAAAACACATCTCATCATCAGCATTATATCATTCCTCCTGATTATCACTGGCTCTTTGAGATCTTTTATGAAGAACGTCTTTTTTAATTAAATTCTGACTAAGTGGATTTCATCATGGAGTTTTAAATCTTTTCTAAGTTGTAATTTCTGCTGGAAGCCAGCACACTGACAAAACAAGTTATATTCACTGTATCCAAAACAGCTTTTGATGTTGCACAGTTGACTGCATGTCTACAGCATGTGATTCACCAGAGCTGCTGGTTTCTTCAGAAACACACCGTGAGCCAGAGCCTCTGGGCCTGTCTCAGACCTCCACTCACCAAACTTGACGAACAGAATGCCGGTGGTAGACACGGTGTTAAAGCTGTTGGTGGCCACGCACTGGAAGTAACCGGTATCGGTGGTGTCCAGGTTGCGTATGCGCAGGCGCGAGCCGTAGGCGGTGGGCCGGTAGGAGATGCGGCGGGGCTCCTGGACTACCGGAGCGTCGTTCTTCAGCCAGCGCAGCGTGGGCGGCGGGAAGCCCGACACGTGGCAGTGCAGCTCGGCCGTCTGGCCCAGGGACGTGGTGATGTTGTTCATGGGCGAGTCCAGCTGCAGGAAGGGCACTACCAGAGGGGGCAGGGGGGGTCAGGGAGGGAGAAAAGAGACCAGAAAAGCAGAGATGTGATGAGCATCCATACTCTTTTACTTCACATGTTTACTAAACCATGGGAAAGACCTTTTTTTGCACTGGTACAGTCCTTTATATATGATCAAATACCCATTCATTTCACTCAATAATCTAATACCAAACATGCTTAATGAACTGCCTTTTTTAAACTAATCCTATCAGAGCACTCCACATCAAAATGCAGATGAAATTGCCTATTACAAAATGAGACACTATGTCAAAGTTACTTCCCAGAGCCTATCCCACAGACAGAACTAGATAGCTTAATCTTCATAGATAGACAGAGTGCAAACATGTACACATGGATGCAGATGTCTGTGTGGAACACACGTCAGCACAGGGGCGTGATGATGCAAGACTTAAATTAAGGATGGTTGCTTTTTAAATGACATTAAATGTATTTAAAATCACCTTAAGGCTATTAAACGTAGCATGCTGGGAGACCGTGGAGCCGTATGAATAGGCTGGTCTTATCTCAGATCCCTAGATCATACACACTGGAGCAACCCCTCAGGGTCCATCGCAAACAGCTGAGGTAAAAGCTCCACTTAAACACATATACATTTCATTGCATGTACAATCATATCTTGTATTGGATTTCTTCTTGAATTGCATGTGAAGGGCATTGGCTTGATGCACTGTAAGCACGCTACTTCTATTAATTTGACACACTTCTGAGGTCAAACAGCACCAGTCTTATGGAGCACTGTCTCCCACAGCCAAAGGAGATTCCCTTTCAGCAGCAGCTAGGCATTTTCCAGATTAAATATCCTGCAAAGTTTCAGATTCATTAGAGAAATACAGTTTGGCTCGTTCTGCAGTCGACTCTCTGTTGAAGCTCACATTGAGCTGAAGCAGACCTGCAGGCCACGGGGCACTACTGTTACTTTATCCTGCTCACAAAACATTTCTGCATGTCTACATCAACACCAATGATCTCTCTCTCTCTCTGTATGTGTGTGTGTGCATGTGTGTGTGTGTGTGTGTGTGTGTGTGTGTGTGTGTGTGTGTGTGTGTGTGTGTGTGTGTGTGTGTGTGTGTTAATATCGTTGTGTCTGAGCCAGGGTTTCCACTAGTATTTTTTTCAAGTATCCAGAAAGAATTGATTTAACTGACAAATTTAAAACTTACCGCCGCATGTTTAAATAACAATTTACGTTCCAAAAGCAAACATAATGCAGCCTATGATGTTCACCTAGGGTGAGAAAAGAATGACAATGTCCTCAGATCAGTGTTACTGTTACCATGGCATCCTTGAGTGGGCGTTTGGATGTAGGGCGGGAAATTCAATTCAACACAAATAGTTAAGAACTTAAGACATAAAACTAAAGAAAGAAACCAAAGTGTAGCCAGGGAATTTTTTTGAAACTTTTAAACGCACATGTTTAAGCATTCTAAGGCAGAAAGGACTATGCCGTGTTTACTGTTGCTAGGTCATTGTGGAACTATAAACCTTTTGCATAACCTATGCTTCAAGTTATAACCTACAACTATGCCAGAGTACTCTCAAAGCAAAGGCCTACAATAAGACTGATTTATTTGTTTTGGTTCAAACACAAATGTCTTGTTTAAGGACATGTTTTATGTTTGAACATCATTAATGTACTTTTGACCGGCAACTTTTTAATCTAAAGTTGTTTTTTCAAATTCATTTTACAAGGCAAAAAAACCGGCAATTACTGGTCTGAGCATGTGTGGACGTGTGTGAGAGAAAAAAAAGTCTGGCCTGAAAGCAGTTGTTGAACTTAAACTGTCGTTTCACAATCCTTTCGTGATATTTTGTGGTTGCCGCTGTGGTGGTGAATAATTAGTTCTCTCACCAGTCCTGGTGTCTTGCCAGAGGGAGAGACAGGAGCTCTGATGCCGATTTCCTGGAAGCTCCCCCTTACCCCCACAGTCCATACTCTAAAGGCATCGTGTTGCCTGGCCCACATCAACACAGTATCTCCACAAGGGCCACAGAGCCTTTGAAGGCCCCTCTACAGCTCACTCACACGGGCTAACACAAACACAGATATCTCTGGGAACCTCTGCACTCCCATATGGAGCTGAGGGGAGAGAGACCAGAGAGAGAGAGGACTGGCATACACACATTTTATATCCACAATAATTCAGGGAAAGTTCCAGAGGGTGGGCTTGTGTTTTTATGAGTGTATGAGAGAGAGGGCAGGAGAGGGAGTGAGAGGCAGAGAAAGAGAAAGAGAAAGAGAAAGAGAGAGAGACTGTGTGTCTACTAACAAAGATTCCAATTTCGATATCTGTCAAGAGTTTCCTGGGACATCCTGTATCTGGTCATGTGATCTAATTGAGTTTGGTGTTCCCTGTCTCTCCTGCACTGTTGATCCAGGAAGTGAGGTCAAAGCACCACTACCTCTCAGCATGGCCTCTTCCCCTGCAGAGGGCCCGTCCCACCTCCACACAGTATTACATTACCTCCACTGCCATTCAGCAGGTGGGCTGCTGAGAATGCTTCCCCAGCAACCCAAGCTACATCATCTGTTACTGAAACCTTCAACACAAATTTTCCACGAAGAAATATATTGAAACATATTAGAGAGCAGGTTCCAGGAGGGGTGCTATAACTGTTTGTAATACATAATGACAACCTAGTTTTATTGCAATGTGTGCCATTTTAATATTCCAATGCACTTTTCATAAGATGTGAACACTGATATCAATTCAGAGGACATTTTCTTCTCCTCAAAGTGATTCTTGTCATTCCTCGTGCACGTCCTGGGAGCATCTCTTACAGACAGAGAGGCCAGCGCGGAGCAGGGAGCTATGCGTGGAATGTGACTTTGACGAGTGAATTAATAAAAGTATATGAGGTCCCTGTGGCCCATGGGGAGATGGGGGGGGGGGGGTGGACTGGGTGGAGGGGGGTGAGGAGAGGCCCTGAGGCCCCACAGCTGTGAATCAACATCTCAAACAGGACCAGAAGAACGTGTGTGTGTGTGTGTGTGGGGGGGGGGACATTAGAAGAAAGTTATGCAGGAGTGATCATGAGAGAGATGCAACCAAGACAATGAAGGAGAGGGAGATAAAGAGAGATAAAGAGAGAGAAAGAGAGTGGGGGAGAAAGAGAAAGAAGGTAAAAGATGGTTGGAAGGAGGGAGAGAGGAGAAAAAAGGGTTTATCTGATTCTTTTGTCTCTCCACTCTATAAATCTTCAGTGAAGGTTGGCCTGTCCTTTGCATAAACAAACCGTGGAGTGTCCTGGGGATGTGTTTTATCTGATTAATCCAGACAAAGAGAGGCCTACTGTGCTGTGTTTGCATGCCTTCTACAACATTCTGTCCCTGTTTATCTGGGGAGCAACTTTTAAGGACAATGCAACTTATGCAATACCTTATTTAGACATCTGTGAAGTTGTGTTTGTGCCAATAATGTCCGCACCTTTCTTAAAAATCCTCACACACAATGTGAGAACATCTCACTAACTCCATGTTTTAATGTTCTGTTTAACAAAATGATTTGTACTGACCTCCATAACTATTGTGATCCCAGTATCTATATTTAAACGTTCTCCTATTTGTTTCTCCAGGGTTATCACTCCATACAGATCCATCAAGTGATTGCGGCTCATGGTTCCCAACGAGTCCAAGCCAGAGCCCACAGACTCCCTGACCTGGGGTCAACTGGCTGCAAAGCCCTGGTAATCTAGTACCAGTGCAGGGTAAATGTTGTTGCTTGGTTTTGTGGCCGCGGCACGCCGGTGACCCCATTCTTTTGTCATGGGGACCCTGGCCGGGTTTAGGGACGTTTGTCTTGGCAAGCAGTGGGCCTCCCTGCTGGAGACCCTGCCTGGCGGAGGGGTGGGAGGGAGGGACAGTGCCTGATGTTTGAAACACTGGACTTTTGTCCCCATAGAGGACTGAGGATTTTTGCTGGCAAGGGCTTCTCTGATGGTGTAGAGCAGGTTGTGTAGAGCAGGTTGAGTAGAGCCCCACCTCCTCAGGGTTATACACCCGACCATCTAAGGGTTCTGATAAGGGATTGTTATGGGTTATTTGCTACAAAATTGATAGTCCAAAACATGAAAAAGACAAAGCTGAAAGCCCAAAGGATTTTATTTGTTTATTTGTAAGAAAACTGTGATATCCATAGAAATTAAGGTGTGGGATTAAGGTGAAGGATTTTCTTATCAACATCAGCATCTTTGAGTTAT
Source organism: Sprattus sprattus (assembly GCF_963457725.1). NCBI lineage: Eukaryota > Metazoa > Chordata > Actinopteri > Clupeiformes > Clupeidae > Sprattus > Sprattus sprattus. The sequence goes on along the minus strand of NC_137921.1, from coordinate 55,453,194 downwards.
GCAAGTCTATACTACAAAATGAACTGAATAAGGCAAAATATCATACCCTGCTCCTACCCTATTCCCACTCACACTAAAAGATGTTTATTTCTCTCTAATATGTCGTGATGGTGTGTGGGAATTGGAGCCACATGGTAAAGTCGAACCACTAATCTATCCCCTGGCAGTGGTGTACTGGTCATCAGGCATCGGTGGTCTAGTCGACTGTACTAAAAACTGCATGAAGTGTTTACCGGCCCTGTCTTTCTCTTTACCAGCCCTCTCTGTCTGCCTGTTATTCAGGGTACGCATGAGAGCATGATGCATGATGCATGTGTGTTCCTGCACTGGGCTTATTGGCCAATTACGACCAAGATAGTAATGGGCGTACACATTAGACTAATGCAAAAGTAGTGTGAAGCAGTGAAATGGCCAACGAAAGCAGAACATATCATAACGCCAAGGAGGGGCCATAAAATTAGAGGCTGAGGCAAGAGGCTTCCAAATGTAATGAAATAGACATACTGTCTGGGCATCAATATCCACAAGTGGCTAGTACCTCAGATGACTGAGTCAGCGGGGAGCAATGTACATTAAAATAGGCTAGGCTGCACACTAAAATTGCTGTACTTTGTGGTTACCGAACTTATAGAACTTAGTTATAGTTATAGAATTATTACTATACACTTTTTACAATAGAAAGGTGCATATACCCTTACCATAGCCTATTATATTTAAAGATTATCAGCAGTTATTTTGTCACAGCTTTTTCCACATCGTTCAACCATAAGGAATAGCGTGGCCCCAGAGAGCAGAGTTTGCCAGTAACTTTACATTTGTTAGTTGATGAGAAATAGCCCGTTTTCATGACAAGCCAGCTTGTGTTAGATGGTAAGCTTGCAACACCCCACAAAGCCCTACAAAATAGCTTTAGTCAGTCACTAACTTGTTTACGGTTTCTACCAATTGATATTTTAAATGTTAGAAACTGGTGAAGTTACTGACTGGCATTGAACAAAGCTATCGACAGCTAACTCAGCTTGCTGCTAGTTTCCTTGTCATCTCTTGAATCAACACAAACAAAATATGTAAGATGTAAATTATTCAGTGTTGTGTGGTTTCTTTATTTATAAAAAAAAAAATGACAGCAGAAGACTGTCCATGACGTCGACTGAAATGTTATGTGCAGATAGAAGGTAAAGGTTAAAAAAAATAGCCATTTTGAATGCTTACGCAATTAAACCAACGCTACCACTGTAGTCTGCCGATACGTATCTATCACGCCTGCCTAATAATGTCAGGACTACTTTAGCTTTTTCAGACTGGGCCCATTGTGTCAGGAGAGCAGGAGACAGAGGAAAGAGAAAGGGAGGAAGGAGAGGAGAAGATAGGAGGATTTAGAAAGGAAACGAGCAAGAGGTGGAGATAGGAGAAGAGATGGGTCATGAGAGACAGCAGACACGAGAGTGCATTTGACAGACAAAGAAGAGACAGTAGTAGAGGAAACAGATGAGGAGAGAGGACATGAGATTGAATCAGTAGAGCTGCTGTACATTAACCCACACTACAAGTGCACAAGTCAAGGGTCGAATTTCTTTCCCAGTGCACCCCTGTCCTCTGGCAACCTACTAACATTAACGATAATCTTAGTTAGTAGTTATCTTCTATGGCTCCAGTGGGAATTGGAAGCACAGGATTAATGTGTTGTGACCAGTCGTGACGCTGCTGGCAGTGTCATAAATGATGATGCAGTGAACAAAACTAATGTTCAGAAGCAGGAAGTGAACTCTCTCAACAGAGACATGACGCTGCTCGGCTAGTGCCAGGTTGCTAACTAACGAGCTAACGGCTCAGCTTGGGCTTTCCACAAATAATCTGGATTCGCCTTGTGAGTTATATGTCATATCCGGTCTTGTGGGTTTTCCACGTCTCACAGAGATTTGCGCTCTGTAGTATTCCCTGATATAAAGTCAGGTGGTGATATACGACACCTGTGACTGATTGGGAATGAAAATGTGTACCCTATTCCGTGTTGTTTAACGGATCTTGTATATGAAAGGGGCTTTATATACTTATCTCCTTTCCCTCAGTACTTTATAGGCTCCTATTACCTTTGCACTCTCCTCCTCATCTTCCTCTTCCTCTCCCCACTCATCTGTTGGGGGGTTAGGGAGGGAAGAAGGAAGCTCTCCCTTTCCAAGCTAATATCCTCCATCCCTCCCTCTTAATCTCCTCTGTCCAAACAGTCAGTCCCTTAGAACAATATACAAACGCTCCCGATATGTCCAACGGATGTTAGCTCTGCATTTGAAATTTAGCCACGTAGCAGTGCTGCACATGCTGATGGCTAACGCACATGCTTCTGGAAGGCACCGCGATGTGCAAATTTACAGTACACCCCAAATTCATGCACACATACACACACAGACACACACACACACACACACACACACACACACACACACACACACACACACACACACACACACACACACACACACACACACACACACAATCCTTTCTTGCTATACATTGGGTTTATATAAGAACCCCCTGCTGCTGATTTTCAGGCCTGACATGATAATGGGATGATAATTCTGCTATTTGACTGATAGGAGCTAAGCAGGGAGGCACAGGGCTCTCTTTGTTCCCTCCTCCCAGGGCACGAGAAAGATCCAAACAGAGATGAGGGGATTTCTGAAAAACTGAGAATGACGGTACAGAAATACACCTTCATGTTGTATGGAGCACACATAGGCAGAGGGATCATAACTATCATGCCATATCTATATAGGCTCTTGGTTACATAGGGACTACAGATACGCAGTCCTATGAACCTGCAGCATTGAGCAATCAGTGCTTTAGATTTTTCGTCAAATCTGATCCTACGTCAGGTTCACTTGTTTGACACTGACAGAGAACAGGTGAACCTCATCCCTAAAAGCTGTTAAAGGAACTGTGTACAGCTAGTCTGTTTACAGTGGTCTGGTAGGAAATGTGCTAAACAAAGATTCTCTCTTTTCAGCCCAAATGACATAATGAAAGGAACACTGAGTTTTCATTCCTGATTCAGGCAAGACATGGTTGATCATTTAATTCTGACAAATGGGTAGGACACTGTGGCTGACGTGTAGAGAACATTAAAGCTGAGCAAACTCGTCTGATCGCTTCACATTGAAAATGAATGGAGGGGCACGACAAAGAAGCTTGAGCCAAAAGTTGGATTAATTAGTTTGCCCACCGGCAGCCAAGCCCGAGATGAGACTTGGATTACATCTGTGGACCCTCGACTATAAAGATAAAGATAAAGATATCAGGATGCCTGTGGATTAATTAAAGCCTGTATTTCAGCTGATGTTTTGCTTGTGTTAATTAAAATAACAAGACAGGCTAATGAGACAACTAACTATTTAGCACCCTTGCCAGCAACCTAAGGTAAACTAATGTAATGATAGCCGGCAGAGAAGGTTAATTCTACACTATTGTGTAAACAGCACAAACCAGATATGAAATTTGTCTATAGCATTTTGTTATCAATAAACAGCCCAAAAAGGCACATTGCATTCTGGATAAGGTTAGCTGCCAGACTAGTTTGTGGAGTTCACTCCCCTCTCTTCAGCACTCTCTTTGAGAAGATCAAAACGTGGCCATCAAAGTTTCCTTTTCTTAGTGGTTGACCCTTTGGTTCCTGGCAGAGGACCCAACATGCACAACACACACACAAAACACACACACACACACACACACACACACACACACACACACACACACACACACACACACACACACACACACACACACACACACACACACACACACACACACACTGTCTTGTCCTACTCAATCCACTAGGGAGTCTCAGACCTTGGACAAACTCAGGATTGTACAACTAAGCAGTGAATCATCACAGATAACACTGGGTCAGTCTCTCTCTCTCTCTCTCTCTCTCTCTCTCTCTCTCTCTCTCTCTCTCTCTCTCCTCTCTGTCAAAGAGCATATTGTTTGTGTCTTTTCACTCTGGCACACTTCAGGAGGGAGCCTGGTTGCTGTTACTAAAAGGTGATAGATGGGTGAAGGGTAAATCTTACTCTTACTGACGGACAGCATATATATTTTGAATTGACCTCAACTTAATTATGAGCAAAGTATTTTTTCAATTGCTTTAAATTAAAAAATGTAAGATGTGAGTGTGCATGTGTCTTTTCAGCATATGTGCGTGTGTGTGTTTAAAGCAGTGAGAGAAAAAAGGAGAGAGATTTAGAGGTGTGAACAGCTATTTAGACAGATAGGCCTAGACATAAAGAGGAAAGCGTATACAGCCAGGGAACGCGGCCAAAGTCTGATGAAAAACTACATCAATTCCCACTTGTGCTTGCAGTTTTAAATGTCAGGTAACCAAATCACTTGGAAAGTTCGGCCTCCATCCATCAGCTATTTTTAATATCGCAAATTACCCAACGGCTCCCCCCCTCCCAGCGCCATGTGAACTTCCCGGGGTTCCGGTCAAGAGAGGGAACAAATGGGACGCTAAAGTAATTCATCCCATCAAGTGCACTCCAATCAGAGCAGCGTTCCTGGTGTGTGAGAGAGCGAGGGACTGGCCAGAGGGAGTCGTGGGTTCATACGGGCCGATCCAGACGTGGCCGGCTCTGAAGCCGGGGGCCCTGGAGAGATATGCGAGCAGGTTCACAGCTAAGAAAACAAGAGGAGGATGCTGTAGTCTTAAGCTCCAGACATGGCTGCCAAAGGTGAAACTCCAAAGCTTTAGCTGTTTTGACAGCAATGAGGCTGCCAAAAACTCATACATGTGTAAGTAGGTATTGCACTGCACTCCATTGTGTGTGTCTTTGTGTGTGTGTGTGTGTGTGTGTGTGTATGCTAACATATGTGTTTGTGACTGCATGCTCCCTACATTCCCTCCCACACCTTATACATATGTGTGTGTGTGTGTGTGTGTGTGTGTGTGTGTGTGTGTGTGTGTATGTGAGAGTGCGATTTTCTGTACACAATAGAGTGTGGCTGGAATCAAACCACAGCATATCCGACCAAAGCATATCATCAACTGAAGTAGTCTGCTTAACAGCATATCTGAGGCGACTGCACTGAATCTAATCAAGGGCTTTCAGCGCTGTCAGTCAACCCTGTATCTACGGCGATAAAGTACATGCCAGTGAACCTCATCAGTGCCATGGCAACACGTGGGAATTCCCCCCACAGGTGCCTCAGGAACAGCCATGGTGATGTCACCCACATAATGAAGCTCCTTCACCATTTTGACTTTCTGCTACCGATGCATGCTGATAGGCCCTGAGCCAATCACGGCCCTGAATGCTGTCAGAGCCAGCCATCACGGGTCAATCCCAGCTGGAGACAAAACACAAGCTAATCTTGGAATCGGTCTGTATGATTAAGGACTAAGTTAACCACCCTATGTTAAGAGCAGTTCACGAGGCACAGACTACGTCAATTTCATTAAGTGTGTTCGCACAGCATGATTGGAAACTTGTTTTTGACTATATTGACCTGCTTTACTACAACAAAGAACACTTCTCTGAAAGATACACCTCAAAGGATACAACCTTCTGGAAGCACATTTTCTATGTATTTTTGCAAGAAGAATGAATGGTTTTGTGTGGGCTTTCTTCACAGGGAGAAGTGACCTTACCTTTCTCAGGCCCACTGGACACATTCCAGGTAGAGGAAGCTGCGGCCATGTTAGGACCAGAGGGAACATCAGCTCCTGTAGGAGACAAAGAGAGAGAGAGACACAGAGAGTTAGAGAGACAGAGAGAAGGAGAGATTTCTGTGAACAACAAAAAGCCACAGCTCAATAACATCCAACTGTGTTCTGTTACGTCTCATATTTTGAGAGGCCCTGGCGCTTTGGCTCGCTCTGTGAAAAATGGCCTTTACGTGGCCAAATGTTTGACAAACACAAAGAGAAGGAAGCCAGTTTGGCCATGTAGTGAAGTGGAGTTAGTAAGGCCTCGACCAGACTTTACTGCTCAGTAAAATCAGCGTCATTGCCACACATTAAATCCTAAAGACGAAGTAGCACAAGCTTCCACACAATGTGCTCATACTTGAGGCATCATCCACTACTGTGCAGGCTGGATTAGATTGCAGTGAATCCGCCCCATATCAATAGGTGCTGACAGATTTTAGCTCTTCGTTCCAGCACGCGGAGATGCTCCGCTAACAATGAGTCCTTTGCCTGTCCCTAGGCCAGGGTTTCCATCCCTCCCCTCCCCTCACGGCAGACAGTAAACAAAGAGTGTCCTCCTGCTAGCCGTCAGTCAGGCTTTGTGCTCGCGCCGCTGCTCTCTCTCCTGCCTGACATGACAGCCGCTGTGGAGCGATGGACTCCCAGGACTGAGGATGAGGCATTTATGGAATTTTGCTCTTTGATCTGTAGATGGCTCTTGTTTTAGGGGGCGAATCTTTGTGGTCTGTCTTGGTCCACGTCTGCCAGTCATGTACAGATAAATGGCAGCGGTGTTCTCCATCTCCCCCTACCTGTCACTCTGCTCTTCCCTACATGCCCTCGGTCTTACACACGCCTTTATCTCCTGTCTTTATCTCACTCCTGCTCTCTCCCTCACTGCGCTCCCTCGTTCCCCTCATCATCCCTTCTTTCCTGTCCATCACATCTCCACTGCTCCTGTCCATCTCTTTCTCTCTCCCTCATCCTCTCTTCTCCTCTTTCACTCCTGTGCGCTCCTTCTCCGTCTCGCTGTCCTGTAAGCTGAGAGCGCACCTCTCGGTGCCGCTGGACTCGGGTAATGGATCGCACAGATTCCCTGCTGCCTGCGTTTGCTGAGGAGGATAAATTGCTGGGGTGCTGACAGGCTCTGAGACTCCCTGGCACAGGCATTCAAAGGGTGGGGGGGTGCAGGGTGGGGGGCACACACACTCGTTATCCAAGCCCTCCGGCCGCGTCTGCCATCCAAAACACTATTAACACCTCAGAGCCCACAGGCCAGAGCCGGAACCAGGGCGGTCCAGATCAGTCCAGCTGGCCTCACCTGCGGGGTCACGCTGCAGACACACACACATACACACACACACACACACACACACACACACACACACACACACACTCTCTCTCAAACACACACACACACACACACACACACACACACACACTAACACACACACACACACACACTAACACACACACACACACACACACACAGATGATTTCATTATCAAGTCTGTTTATTTTCAAAGGTATGGAACATCGGGATGTCTCCTGTCTTCTCCTTCTCTCACTCACTCATTCCCTCTCTAATTACATTACCACAGTAGCCATTAATTACAGTCAAGTCGAGGAGCAGAGGCATGTGGTGGTTTCACAAAGGACTCAGACACTGAGTAGTGGTAGTGGTAGCGTGCAGACAAGCTGAGCACTGTTACTGGATATTTCCACTATAAACACACACCCTTATACTGGGGTACCACGCTGATATGCCACAGATGAAGGTCAAGCTGCTAACAAGTTTGTTTTTTTCCTGAGGGAAACTTAAGAACAGAACACTATAGATGAAGGTGAAGAAAAGGAGATGAGGAGCGAAATAAGAGAGAAAGAAAGAGAGAGAGAGAGAGAAATGGATGACCCCGTCAGCAACAAATCCGACCACAGACAGAGTTTGTCTAAAAAGCGAGAGTGACATTGACAAATCACAGACAGCGCGAGCACAGTCTGGCCGTTAAAGCCGAGCGCCCACATCAAAGGATCTGCTGGGTCCAGCATGTGTGTTTGTTTTAGTTTCATCTTCTTTCGCCTAACTCATTACATCTTTGGTATTCATTCTCAGGGCAACAGACCAGAGTGGAGCATGGAGCAAACAGTAACATGAACTGAGCAAACTAAAGAACAATGCAAAGAGGTTCATTGTTGCATCTGCTGGTTTTATTCCTCACAGCTGTAGACTGTAGAAGGCTAATACACAAAATGCAAATGACTTTCCTTGTTCTTCCACACAAGTCCTTTAAAACACATGTAACAGCAAAACCCCAAATAATCTCAATTATGGTTATCGAGAAAGTGTCATATTCAGCGAGAGTGAATATCTGATGTGAATGTGTAAATGTAAATTCAAGGAATATTATATTGTAATATTATTATCTTAGTAAAAACCCCAGATGATATTTGTAATTATTTGCCAATGGCAACCCCTTGCATTTTTCCATCTATTATGGTGCTCGTCATGCCTTGACAGAAAAGTTCCACTTTCCCCATTACTGCAGCTCAGTTTGATTCTGTGTAGTACAGGATGAGAAATGAGAAACAAGCCAAGAATGCAGTGGAGAAAGGAGTGTGAGCGAGGTGAGAGGAGTGAGAAGAGAGGAGCGAGGCGAACAGGAGTGGGCTGGAGAAGCTCTGAGGGGGATGATGGGGCAGCCAGTAGAGAGGCGTGACTGTGTTAAGTGGGTGTTAATACAGGACTTAACGCATATAGTGTTTAGAGTCACAGAGCCCCTAATGAGCCTATAATACACACTCACACACAAGCACACACCTGCTACTGGGAGATGGTACGGTTGCAGAGAGGATCTAATTAAAGTGTCACCCCTGTGTGTGTGTGTGTGTGTGTGTATGTGTGTAAGCGTGTATGATAGGATGTGTATGTGCCTTTACGTGGGCATGAGTTCCCTATTTGCTTATATATTTTGGTTTAAGTTAGTAGTGTATGTGTGTGTAAGTTAATAATTGTGGTTGTACAAATATAACGTGTCTGTGTGCATAAATGTGGGTATTTCTTTGTGTGTGTATGTTCAGCGCGCACGCGTGTGTGTGTGTGTGTGTGTGTGTGTGTCCGTCTGTGGCAGCTGACAGTGGGGCAGGTGTCTGGATGCCTTCTGGGTCTCTGAGGGGGAATAAAACAGAGAGCTGGCTTATTAAACCAGCCTACTGATGACAGCAAATGTCATTTGCCTGTGTCTTGCCTTTGTGCTCATGTTACTGCCACCCTGCCCAGCAGAGCTGATCCAAGCACGATCAGCCCCTCCAGCCTCTGAACAGGCTGCACTCGACCCGAGAGAGCTGCCATCTGGCCTACAAAGGCCCTTACGCCAGGCCAATGGCACTGGCTTTTATACCATATCATTAAAGCCCTCGCTGCCAGAGGTCTGTGATTGTGCTGCTGTGGCTGAGGAGTGGGGCTTGCAAAGCTCAGGACAAGGAGCTAATCCCTGGGCGAGTTCTGCTTGAGAAAATACTACTGTACATTTCTCTGGATGGACAGAGCATATGTTGAATAACTTAGTATGATTGTATATGCGGTCGTGCAAAAGCGTTTTTGTGTAGAAAGCTGATTGGACGGAGCCCAGGGCTGCTTTGGTGAGGGGGTCGGCCGTGGCTCTGTGTCGGGCACATACCTGCGGTTTCCCACGACTCCCACACGCCTGCTCTCTCTTCCCCCGACCCTCCACAAAGGGTCACATCTCTTGCTGTCACGGGTGGCTGGCTGTCACAGACCACTGGCTGCCCAAACAGATTTACTCCAGGGCTCAGCCAGGTAAGGACACCAGGAAAGGAGGGGTCATGTGTTGGGGCTCAAGAAAGAATGACAGAAATAGAAAAGAAAGGGGACAAAAAGGAGGAAGACCAGGACACAAGACGAAGGCCGTGTGGAAAAGGAAAAAGGGGAGGAGGCTATTTTGAAAGCGGCAGTCTTGCTGAATATCAAAACAGATGAAAAGCATTTTTCCTTCAATTAGTGCACATCTGCAAGCTAACCAGTCATTAGATAATCAAGAAATATCTGGAAAATTGGGGGGTAATTTTGAGATTAGCATTCTGGTGTTTCCCAACAACAAAGGCTGGTTTTTATTAGGTCCATTTGTACTGGCTACCCTAAAAATAGGCTGAATAGAGACAGCAACTCCACTGAGAAGTGGAGAAGAAACAGAGGAACATTCTTGTTGCTGTTTGGACTGAGAACAATGCATTGAATGCGCTAAAGCTAATGAATGAATATCAGTTCTTCAACATGCAGCTGTATCTGTAGTGTTGAAGTGGGGTTGACTTTGCATTTGACACAGCTTTTTTCCACTCCGGTATTACAGTTCTGAATGACAATGTCCTCAACACTGAAGATATCAGCCATGTGAGAAACCCAGCACGGATTCCTCTCAGACCTCTTCTTTTTGGTGCTGGTAGCTCCTAGGCCTTGCAGAGCTGTATTTACAGTGATGAATAGTGTATGAATGAGAGAGTCTGCGTCGTATGATCCACCTACACACCACAGAGAGTCAGCACGGCCAGGGCGCGGGGCCAGATAGGCAGCCGAAAAAAAAAAGAATAAAATGTGAATTTCAATATGAACTGATACGCATGGTAGCTAATATGATTGTATGATTTCCTCATAGTGTGCAATTATGGCTTCATGCGGTGAGTGGGGTTGATGTATTACCTCTCTGAAACGGTTATTAGGGCAGATTTCTGCCTCCCCGCTCAAATTTGTTGAGGAATTTCATTAATTGAAGGGTGTTCTGAACATAAAATCTCCGAGGGCCATCAGATATTCCCATTATGTGTGGAGGAGGGTTTTTTGTTGGGTAGTTGATCCGTAACAGCCAACCCCCCCCACCCCCCACCCCCCTCCCCACACACAAACACACACACACACCCTTGCCTCCAGAATGCGCTGGAATCTCTGGACGCTTACTGGACCACTGGCAGGAGTCAGCACATCACTGGAAAACCGGCACTCGTAAAAAAAAAGCAAACAGAATGAATGAAAAAGTATAAAACTAAATCTCTCTCTCTCTCTGTGGCTTGCATGCAGCTTCAGCCCTCTCAACTGGGGCCCTGAACCAGGTCTGGCCTGCCTTAATGAATTATTAGCGCAATTACAGTGGGCACTGAATCGCGAGTGGAAAATGTGATTCTGGCACAACACTGGAGCGTGTCCTGTTTGAGAATAAAGACGTCCGATGCACGGGGAGAGAGTCCGAGACTGATGAAGCTGCTCATAAACTGTTTTCTGGTAGGCTCATGTCCCAGGCCTGAGCTGTGGAGTTTATGTTGGAACAAGCCTCCCTCCACTGTCACTGCCCTGATGTGAGCAAGGCTGAGGGCCTGCTACAGGCTGGAACAGCAGGAGTACTGAGAGAGGAAGAGAGAAAGAGAGAGAGGGAGAGAGAGAGAGAGATAGGTCCAAAGATAGAGGGTGAAGAAATATGGCTTTCCCACCTCTGTGTGGGAACATGAGGGGTCAGATGGGGATTGCTTTCCCTACCAGAGAGTAGATACAGTGAGCAATGAGACAAGAGAGTTAGAGAGTAAGAGAGAGAGGGAGTATTGAGGGTAGAATAGGTGGGGAGAGAGAGGTCCCTCTACTCTATCCACTCAGCTTAACCTGATTGCAGTCCAGGACCAGCACCAGGGAGTGAGGAAGGGAAGGTTGGAGGAGTGGGGTGCGATGTGACTGATAGAAAAAGTGGAAGCACAATCCACCTGAATGCCTCAGAACCATGAGGGGCTCTTTCACTGCAGGAACTCTGAGCACTTCCAAGGTGGCAAGAACCTTAACAGGAACAGTCCCCTAATCGGACGTTTCCATTGTGGTGCTGGAACTACAGATCAAGATATGTAGTACTGTAGTGATATATTTCTCCAGCAGCAGACCATCTTCTAGGATTGTTCTGGACCATTAGACCAGGGTTTGGATAATTGTTGAATATTGCTAAAAATTGCTAAATGGCTTCATGGCAGCTTTCACTTGATAAATGAACATACCAGCACCACTATGAAGCCCTCACTTCAATCATCACTGCAAGCGCCATCCCGCAGTTTTAGGGCAGCACAGAAGTACCTACCCTGGAGTACCCCCGAAAATGGCCCTTAAATAGGTCCTAGAGGGGGGGTTCCTGCAATGGAAAACTTCCTAAATCAGCCTACAGTGGAAACATGTTGGGGAAGGGGGGCAAATGAATCATATTGGAGGAAAAAGGCTCATGCTACCACCACCCCCCATCTGATCTCCACTGCCCAACATGAGGAGGTTGGGAAAGGGGGTGGGGATAATGCGATAGCCCAGTCCTGGCCCCAGAGAGCCAGTTAGAGCTGTTCCAGGCCTGGATAGGAGGGAATGGGAGAGGCTGGCTAACTGGTAATGAACCCAGGCAAATGCACTGAGCCGTAATACAAGGGCCTTTTCAGATTAGCACAACAAACAGCAGACAGGAACAAAGAGTGCCAGGGCAGGTAACCTGCAACCCTAACCCTAACCCTTACCCCTCCCCCCCCCTCCCCTCCCCCCTCATAAGTATGGTATGGTATGCTGGGCTATGATAATAGGGCTAAGAGGCCACTGCTAGCCAAGGGACGGCTTAGGTAACTCGTCTCCGGGAGACACAAATGCTGACGAGGCCCACAAGCTAATGCTAAGACCTTGGTTGTGGCAGAAAATGAGAGCTATCCCACCGGTGCCATGCACTACTGCTGAACACAAAGCCCTTTCAGCTCTTACATTCACAGTACATCACATTAGGGATGTCTTGAGCAGAGGCCTGGGTTCTGGTCTAACTAGTGGGTGTGTGACGAGGTCATCCACTATTCTTTTATTATTTTCTATAATATTCATTCTCAGTCTTACTCTTAGCTTTATTTACTTACAGTTACTTACAGTTTTCAGGGCCACATTCATTCTGTCAAGTGTTTATGTGTGTTTCATGTGTTTTCTTTTACATTTAGTGTACGCACATGGCACGCAGTGGGTAGAGTTCCCAGTTTTTCCGCAGGTACGGGACACTGGCTTCAAATTTCCTGTTTGCAGGGTTATCGGGGAAAACTGCCATTTAATGAGAGAAGCACGACCTGATTGGTCTGGTGAATTCCTTACATTTCATGAGCATTGTTTGCTGTCATAGACATCCTGTTACCAGCCTGATTAATTGAGCCTGTTCATGGGTTTCAGAGATCACCTGGTCCTATTTAAATCTCCATGAAGGTCCTGAGGAAAGGATCTGTTTTAGCACGTTTGTTCTTTGTTCACTGCCTGTCTCTCATGCTTTTTGTTAAGCCTGTTGTCTGACTCATATTGTGTTTTGTAAGGTTTTGGTTTTGCAAGTCTTAATCTTTGATTAATCTTTCCCCGTTTATTTTCTCTCTAATTTCATTATTTGTACATCTTTTTGCACACGGGTGTTTTGGGGTTTTTGGTTGCAATAAAATGAATCATCTTTGACCCCTTAATTGTTTGTCACTGCTGTGTCTTGGTTTCCACAGAGGGTACCCTACTTTCCAATCACCCTGATATTAGTGTGTGTTGGTTTCCCCAGAGGACACCCTACTCTCAGTCACCCTGATATTAGTGTGTGCGTGTGTGTAAGTTTCCCAGAGGGTACCCTACTTTCCAATCACCCTGGTATTAACTGCATGCAGAGGAGACCCTGAACTCTGCCATGCCACTGGGAGGAATGCTTTTATGAATGTCATGGGATCAAAGCTCTCAAGGCCAGCTGCCACAGGCTGGAGCTGTGATCTCTATATACACATGGATGCACGTACAAACATTTACACGGGCACACTCAGCAAATGTCTTACACACACAAACACACACTCACACTTTCTCATATGGGCACACTCAGAAACTCTCTTACACACATACAAACACACACTTACACATGCACACTCAGAACCTCTCTTACACACACACAAACACACATTCACACAGCCACACTTAGAAACTCTCTTACACACACACAAACACACACTCACACTCAGAAAATCTCTTACATACACACAAACACCCACTCACACAGCCACACTACAAAACTCACTTACAGACACACAAACACACACTCACACAGCCACACTAAGAAACTCACTTACACACACACACAAACAGACTACCACACAGCCACACTCAAAAACTCTCTTACACACATGCACGCACACAAACATTAACCCGGTGATGTGTTTCCAAAGATATGCAGCTTGGCTCAGAAAAGGTGTGACAAACATCATAGTATAGGACTTCATAGCCGACAAAAGGAGAAATCTGGCAAACACCAGCACACACACGCACACACACACACACACACACACACACACACACACACACACACACACACTCACACGTACGTACACACACATCCATCCACACAGACACACTTATGTAAACACACACACACACTCAGATCCAGTGATATGGCGCCTGGCCCAGAGTGAGAATGACAGGCGTATTAGTGTGGCTCAGGCCTTCACAGGCGACATGTGAGCTGGTGGCTGGGTCCATTTCAGGCTGATGCCACCAGGCCGCAGGGACTGTTTGCTCAGACGCGCTGCAGGCTGCACTGACGTGAGATTGCCTTACTGTTTAATGACCCCCGGCTTCACGCGGCGCAATCTCGCGCCGGCTCGGGTTGCGCTTGATTCCGGTGGAATGTTCCGGATTGCAGCGAGCGGCTACCACCTACTGTAGAACTCATTTATTTTCCCATGACAGGCCGGGCCTTGGTGGGGGAAAGCAATCGTTCCATGTCAAGCTGACGATGCGTTGACCCCCACCCACTGACATCGAGCAGACTTCTACAGCACTGTGCGGGTCTGGAGGTGTGTGGGGAAAGATCAGGTAGAGGTCAGTCCCAAATACACACACACACACACACACACACACACACACACACACACACACACACACACATACACACACACACACACACACACACACACACACACACACACACACACACACACACACACACACACACACACACACACACACACACACACACACACACACACACACACTATGGTATAAGATCCGTGGCAGATGGGAAGTGGAATGCAAACATTAATGCAACTGGATTTGGATGTCGTTGTGATTTAAGCATCACGGAAGACATGGGGTTGAATCCAAATCTGCTCCGTTGTGCACTGTTCAATTGGAGCTTTCCCCCTCATTCTTTGAGCAGAGGAAAAATCTCAACTGATTGGAGGGGAAAGAGGAAGAAAGCCCGCCTGCCTCTGGAGATCAATCACGTCGCATCTTAAAGCAGTTAAGGCACGGTGATTGGCTTCAGACTGACAGTGATTGAGGGAGATCCTGTCGAATTAGACGCGGAGAGTTCCGGCCTTACCCATGGTGCCTCGCGCTTGTCTTTCATCAGGGCGCCGCGTGCCCTACATGCCCCTGTCTCGACTGCCAGTGCGCCACCTGGCTCACACCTGTCAGGTGCGGCCCTAAGCCCAGCCATCAGTGGCTGGCATACTCCGCCTCAGTGAAAGCACTGAAAGACACTGGGATTACTCTCAGGAGGATCAAACACACTCAGGCCCATGTCTCCACCTCGCCATTAGTGCCCACACAACACAGCACATTGAAGCAGGCGGCGGGCCACTGAGGCTGTATGAGGGCCACAGGTGGCAGCGGGGGCAGATAAAGCATCTGGCATTCCCTCCTGGACGTGCCAGAAGGACGGCCAAAACTCCCGTCTCTCACTCAAGACCTTCCCGGACTCCGTAAAGGTGGCCGGCTAATCCATTTCAGACCGTGGAACGGCACGTTTGCGAGGTTTGGCTGGGCCCGCCTGGAAAACATCTGGGGGCTTATGAGTCTCCTGCCGGCAGGGGAGGCTTTGTCACCTGACCCAGTGGTGTGACAGTCATGGGAAGATGAAACAGATTGTGGGTTCCTCCGTGGCCACCCCCTTATTTCTCTGTTTTTCCTCCCCAGACCGCTGTTCAACACACGGGCTGCCAAGTGGCTTTGCAGGGTGTGCCAGTGGGCTGTCTGAGGCCTCGGCTTGCCTCTCCACAAGCCTCCCTGTCAATCAGTGTGCGCGCCCTCATGATAGCGCTCTTGACCAAGGCTAGGAAGATAATCATCAACATTCCTCAGAGCGATTCCAGAGATGGAATGATTAATACAGCACCAGAAAGAGAGAGAGAGAGCGAGAGAGAGATATATAAAGACAAACAGACAGAGAGGGGGAGAGAGACAGATGGAAAGAGGGATAGAGAGAGGGAGGAGGAAAGGAGCAGAGCAACATGAAAAGAAAGAGAAAGAATATATACCTATGGCAGACAGGTTGGAAATTAGAGAGAGCACCACTGCGTGACATTCTGTCCAAATCCAAAAGGGTTCCATCTGGGTCTCACATAAAAATAAGTCTGACATGTCAGCAGACCTAGAGCCTGTTCTGGGGAAATCTTAAAAGGAGCCTTTGAGCGATTCGCTTTATTAAAGAAAAACATTATTTCTGCCGCGAGGGATACATGCTCCTGCTGTGTTTCTCCCTGGAAAACCACTGAGGCCTCCGTAGACACCCAAACGAGACCATCAGTGAGAAGAGACACTTACTGTCAGTATGTACACACTCAGCCATGCCACGCCTAGAATGTTGGCCCATCCCTGAGACTTGAGACCATTTTGTTTCCTTGGGAATGGTGGTTGGTGTCCAAGTTGGCATTGAGGATCAACACGAGCCCCAGATTCCATCAGGCCCTCGTGGCTAGACCCTGTCGAAAGGCTGTCAATACTTCCATATCCTACAGCTGCAAAGACTGGTTGACAATTAAAACAAAAAATGTGTAACCAAGGAACACTTCTGAGAGACTGTGTGAGGGAGAGACCTCTCAATACTCGTGATGAATGTGTCATCTACTGCTTCTAGGCACTGGAAGTTCGGACAAATTGTTTTTGACCAAAACGTCAAAGATTCCAGATTCCAGGCAACACTTCATACGTGTGTGCCTCCACAGACACGGCTACTTAAGAGCGGGGGAACAGTGAGTGATGATGTGGGGGAAGGCCTGGATCTGTTTAGGACTAGCTTAAGGGGGGGAAAAACAGACTCCGAGGGAGAGCGACAGACGGAGAGACAGGCACGCAGACAGACTAACAAATGAAGCCAGCCATTCGTCTAATAAGAATCACCCCTTCCAGAAAAATGCAGGAGCATTTGTGCTGAAGTGTTCTCTATAACATACCCGTCTAACACTGCCCATGAATGGAGGTGACAACCAGGAGGCCACATGCTCCTCTGGCCTTGAAATGCTGGAGTTGATTAAAATCTGTGGTCTCTTACGCTACACGCAAAGAGATGTATATGTACATATGTATTTCAGACAAGGAGAGAGGCACTGTGGTATGGGGGCTGTGAGCGGGTGGCGGGTTGAGGGCAGTTTTTGTGTGTGCTTTCTGGGGTAAGAAACCTCTAGAAAGCAGATTGCTGGAGGTGTTTATTTCCTGAAGACTGAGCCTGAGAATGGCCTCGTGTGTCGGGTGTCTGTCGCCTGGACCCCCTGCTGTGGGTGACTCAAGACTTCATTTCCCATCAACCCTGGCTCAGGCATATATAAGCTTCAGCCTCAGTTCCACTCCCAACACCCCATAACTCCTCAGGAATGTCAGAGAATCCATCATAACAATCTTGGACACAGCAGAGGAAATAGGAGGAACAAATATGGAGGAAAAAGTTGGGGGCAGGGGAGAGACTAGAGGATAGGATAATGAGAGAGGGACAGGCCACAGTGGAAGGAGGGGTATTTGGTTGAGAAGAAAGTAAAGGATCATAATAAGAAATGAAGAAAGAGCCAATGGTCATAAAAACAAACTAAACTAAAAGGGAAAGAGTGTGCAGGCAGAGAGAAAGAAATCATATTGAGTGAACAATGCATACAAAGATGTCTTTTGTATGACCTCATTTCCTGTTGGGGCTCACAGAGCAATGGGAGTTGAAAGCATTCTGTGTGTGCTGATGCTGGTGTACTGTTGGGAGTCTAACACAGAACATATTGACCTCATTCCTCACTCTTCACCGATAGGCCCAGGCCAGGCCAGCCCAGCCCAGCCCAGCCCAGCGCTCTGATGGTCTCTAATGTTTCTTATGTGCAGGTAACCAGGGGAGGCTCCTCAGACTCCTCAAACCAGGAAGAGATGAGACCTCCTCAGACTCAACCAGGAAGAGATGAGACCTCCTCAGACTCAACCAGGAAGAGATGAGACCTCCTCAGACTCAACCAGGAAGAGATGAGACCTCCTCACACTGAGTCAACCAGGAAGAGATGAGACCTCCTCAGACTCAACCAGGAAGAGATGAGTATGCTGGTCCTAGTAAGCTTATGTGTATTTTAGGACACATTCTTCTCCAGGTTACCTCAACCAATTTCTCTCACTATCACTCCTCCAGCCTTAACACATCCCCCACCTGACTAGTCTGCCTAACTAGCCAGACCGTGAGCCCACATAGCAAAGCAGATGATGACTGTCCCTTAACACAACACTCTGGCTCATTAATTTAGGAAACAGGATGGGCTATTCTGTGTGTGTATAGACTGTGGATATCTGGAGAGAGAGAGAGAGAGAGAGAGACTGGATATGTGTGTATGGCTTCTGCACCTGATCGCATATGGAAGATGTTTAGTGATATTGTTCTTCTCTGATAGTTACCGTGTGCATGGAGGTTAGGATCAGATGGTCGCAGCAGGGGGTGGAATGGTTTGAGGCAACTCTCTGTGCAGACATATCTGACCGGTCAAGCTCTTTGCTCTGAGCGGAAAGCAGGGTTTGTGAAAAATCCTCTGGCAAGTACACAAATGCAACTTTTCAAAAACAATGGTGTCACTACTTATGACTCACTAAGTATGGACAGACCAAACTGTATTAGTATGTTATAGATACTTTGTTGCTTTGATGACAGCTGACAGTGAAAACAATACAACTTACTAAAAGCCTTTCTACTGCGCCATAACTGTCGTTTCCAGAAATAAAGAAAAGCTACAAAACTTTCCTGTTTGCTAAGTGTGCCTATTTTAGGGGGATTGGCTGCCACATTGAGGCAGTGAGGGATTGCCAGTTCCTGCCTGAGCTTGTGCGTCTTTCACGGAGGGCTGATAAATATCTGCAGCAGCTCCCACTGGGGCTCAGCCTTTAGAGTGGTGAACCGAGGCGCCCTCTCCTCGGCAAGATGAACTGGAGGCAAAGCCCCGCACCGGATCCCACAGGACTTAGCCGGGGTCCACAGCCTCCCACTGCCACTTTATCCATTTCCGCCTCCACCACCACCACCATCACACTACCACTACCTCAGTCTTTCCTCTCCTCTTGCCTCTTTCGTCTCTCTACTGGTCTCATCATCTCGCTCTCTCTCTCGCTCTCTCTCTGTCTGTCTTTCTCTCTGGCTGCTGTCTGAGAATCAGAGCCTGCTGTTCGGAGAGCTCAGGGCACTGGTAAAAGCAGGATTCTGCACATCTGGAATATCTGCCTGCCAGTTAAAAGGCTACCTACACACTCGCTTTGAAATGAGCAGCCACCACTGACAACACACAGGGGGCCCTGGACACACACACACACACACACACACACATAGATTGAGAGAGAGATGAAAACACATACACACACACACATACATAGAGCGAGACAAAAACACACACAAAAACATTCATATACAGGCAAAAAACACACACACACACACACACACTCTTAAACACACCGACCCTTAGCTCTTGTCCTACTGCCACACACACACACACACACACTCTTAAACACACCGACCCTTAGCTCTTGTCCTACTGCCATGGAGGGTGTTTTATCAAGCCTCCTGTGTCTGCTCATAAATGTTAAAGAGGACTGGTGTGTGAAAGAGAACGGCAGACAGGCAGAAAGGGAGGAAAGGAGAAAGATGGAATTACCAGAAAGCGCAGAAACAATGTTGAGAGAAAATGATGAGGAGAGAAAGGAAGAGAGAGGAGGAGAGAGTGAGAGAGAGAAAAAAGTAAAAGTGTGAGGGTTGGAACAGACGTCTGGATTGGCAGTGAGTTTCTGCACTTGCTGATGTATCATTGAAGATCAATCAGGTCCTCTTTGCTTCACACACACACACACACACATACACACACACACACACACACACACACACACACACACACACACACACACACACACACACACACACACACACACACACACACACACACACACACACACACGACATGGGTGTTATATCTCACAGTCTGTCTGCCCATGGCCTGCAGAAACACTCTTCCTCCTCAACCACTTCGGCCTGTGGTTTCACATCCTCCTGTTCTCATCCACCATCCCACTGCTCTCTTTTCTTTGGGAGCGCTCAATTCTTTTTCGGTTTGTCATTCTTTCTTCTCTCCCTCCCTCTTCCCTCCTTCCCGTATCTGCCGTGACGCCTGCTCGAGTAAAGCCCTTATAGAGCAGTATGCTAAGCCCTGCAGATTGTGGTCACGCTGGAACAATAAAGGCAAATGCTGAGAGGGAGATATTTCAATGCTTTCCTTCGACACGGCAAATAAAAACCACCAGCAATGGCCTCTGCTAATAACGACCTTCAAATGCATGTCTGTCGTCGGCGCTAACTACACGCTGCTTTGGCATCGCAGGGCTACTACCACAACCTCTCGCTGATCTCTGTGTAATATTTCACAATGAGAGGGAACACAGTTCTGGAGAGCGAGTGAGTGAGCGAGGGGGAGAAAGTGGGACAGACTGAGTTATTCTCTTTCTCTTATTCTGCCACTTTTAAAGAACTCCACTCAAGTCACAGTTGGAGCTTTGACACGACAGGGTCATTACTCATCCATCATCGAATTCCCCCTCGACCCAAAGCCTTGACCTTTGCTGACCTTTGAGTTGGCGGGGTCAAGGCAAGCTGGGGCTGTCTGGTGACCCCCATTGATGACTTCTGCAAGCCTGGGGGAGAAAAGCTGGAAAGGGAGTGGGGGTAATGGATTTTACAGCATGGTCCATGTGTGTGTGTGTGTGTGTGTGTGTGTGTGTGTGTGTGTGTGTGTGTTACTAGCCAGCTGGCACTACCACATCAAAATTAGAGAAAAAATCAAGACAAAAAGAATCAGGCCAAATGATGATGGAATTCATAGTTAGGATCCAAGCTGAGACAGTGTATGTATATAAATAGAGAGAGAGGAGAGAGATAGGAGCAGTCAGTTACTGTGTGTGTGTGTGTGTGAGGGTGTGTGTGTATGCAGGCTGGAGGCCCTTGAAGGCGGGGGATGAATATGGGTGTTGATCCAGACACTCTGTCATCTCACTGGGCTCCAGACACTTGTGTGAGCATCAGCCTGTGAGTTACAGCCCTGGATCCTGAGCAACAGGCAGCACAGCACAGCACAGCACAGCGCTGGAGCTCCAGCCTCAGTCATCAGCTCTCAGCTCTCGTACACACCAAGGGTCTGAGGAACTACACACAAACCCTTAACATGCTCAGAGCATAGTTCTAGTACACACAATTACACATACAGACCTACACACACACACACACACACACACACACACACACACACACACGCACAAGAAGAAGCGGTATGACTTCCATGTGTGGGGCCAGAGCTGCCAAGCGTTTAACGGGGATCTGATCTGGGAGCAGTTTGCAGCGCACATGTCTGTCAGAGGCCATTCTAGTTGCAATTCCGTGCTGATATTTGGGGGACAGTTTCCTCCGAGACCCTCCTATCTAATCACAGGGATCATGAGAAGCCACATCACAAGCCCAGTGGAGCTTGAAAGTGCTCACGGGCCATACACATTCACATAAACACACACATTCACATAAACACACACATTCACATAAACACACTCATTCACATTGCACATACATTATAAACAAACACGTAAACAAACAAGCACATACGCCCTGTAGTGCTGACATCCTGTTTTGTGTCAAGGCTAACAGTTTCCAGCCAATTAGCACCAGCCCCCCTGATGACCTGTTTCTGATTGGACCATTCTTGCCCTCGGGTCATTAATTATAGCCCACATTGCCATGGCCGTTTTGGCTCGTCCTCTACAACCCAAGCCTGCAGCTGGCCGTTACACCGAGAGAGGAGATCCACCCCCTGTTAGGCTGGAGCTCAACGCCACTGGCACTGACCACATGTAGTTCATCTGTGTGTGTGTGTGTGTGTGTGTGTGTGTGTGTGTGTGTGTGTGTGTGTGTGTGTGTGTGTATGTGTGTGTGTGTGTAAGTGTGTGTGTGTCCCGAGAAATGTCTCTGTTTCCTTTCAGCTCCATACTATTGATGCTGCTATAAACAGATGGTCCACCATTACTGTGCTCTGGTCATTGTTATTAATGTCATTAGTGTAAATCAAAGGCTGGGGGTGGGTGGAGGAAGAAAGCGAGAGAGGGGGCGAGAGACAAGGGAGAAGAGCTAAGCAGAAAGCGAGAGAGGGGGCGAGAGACAAGGGAGAAGAGCTAAGCAGAAAGCGAGAGAGGGGGCGAGAGACAAGGGAGAAGAGCTAAGCAGAAAGCGAGAGAGGGGGCGAGAGACAAGGGAGAAGAGCTAAGCAGAAAGCGAGAGAGGGGGCGAGAGACAAGGGAGAAGAGCTAAGCAGAAAGCGAGAGAGGGGGCGAGAGACAAGGGAGAAGAGCTAAGCAGAAAGCGAGAGAGGGGGCGAGAGACAAGGGAGAAGAGCTAAGCAGAAAGACGAACCAAAGCCAGTGGTCTGAGTAGACACAGACTCTGCTCTCTCCTCTTATCCCATCCTTTAATCAGCTACACATGGCCAGAGAAAGAAAGCTAGAGAGTGCGTGTGTGTGTGTGTGTGTGTGTGTGTGTGTGTGTGTGTGTGTGTGTGTGTGTGTGTGTGTGTGTGTGTGTGTGTGTGTGTGTGTGTGTGCGTGTGTGTGTGTGTGTGTGTGTATTTGTTTGGGAGAGACAGAGAGACAACATCATGGGGTGTGTGTGTGGGGGGGGGTGGTCTGTATTATCACACTTTAAAGCCAGAAGTTAAAACGAGCTGAACATCTGCCCAGACTTTGACAGAGCGTTCTTGGGTGTCTTGTGGAAAGTGACACATTAGACAAGGAACTGTTCAAACGACCCTGTGATGTTTGACACCACGGGACACACAGCGCGTTCAAGGGCAGCCCCAGCTCCAGCTCCAACACTTCATCCTCTTGTTTGCAAGACGCAAAAGCCTCACCCCCTGTGTCGGCTGATATTAGAGTCAGCAGCTAAGATAATGACTGCTTTAACACCAGCCATTCGTTCCGGGCTTGAGTCAGTGTTTGGGCCTTGAAAATGATAGGCCTACTCCTTGGCAGAAATAGCATAAGTTAGGTAATTGCACTCCCACAAGACATTACAAAAAAAAGATCAACCCCTTTAAAGAGTCTTTTTGATCTTTCCTTTATTGAAAACAGTAACCATTGTTACCAAGTGCTTCGCACATTTATCTAAGCTTTTGGATTATGAAAAGAGAGAGCGGAACAAAGGAAAGCCTTAATCAAAAGCCAAGATGAACGGCAGTAAATAAACAATAAAAGAATCAAACCATCCCAAACATGGATTACAAGAAGGTGTGTGTGTATGACTGTGTTTGTTGATGGGTGTGAGGTTTTTAATGTGTAAGAGGAAGCATACCCCTCACTTCATTCTCGCTGTATTGGGAAAGTAGATAACATATCTACAGCCTTGGCTTGCAAGTAGAGCTGTATGTGTGTGTGTGTATGTGTGTGTGTGTGTGTGTATGTGTCTGTCTGTGCACTTGTGTGTGATAGTGACTTGGCCAGTGATTGCACCACTCTCCTTTCCTCTCCACTGAGGCTGTAGATTTAAGCTGATGACAATCCACAGAGCCATTTTCTAAAATCTTCCCTACCATAAATCCTCACACATCCACACACGGGCCTCGCGCTGGGAGTCCGCCGCTCGTATATTTCTCCCTTATCCCAGGGAGTCGTTTGGTTTAGATTTCTGCGTAGCTGTGGAGCAGCCCGCGCGGGGCCAGTGGATCCATCATCTCACCAGGTGCTCAGGCCCAGACGGGGCAACAGGCCGCTCAGTGCAGCAGCTAGGGTTACTAACTTTACCCCCATACACACACTTACACCCCACATTTGATGGATTACCTTTAATAGACAAAGGGATGTTTACAGGTGGTGTGTAAGTGTGTGTATGGGGGTCTGTGTGTGACGGAGTGCATTCATCTCAGCCAATGAAAGGAAAGCTTTGAGCTTCACAACCACTTACTTGACTTTATGCCTTTGTCCCATGGTGGGCATCAGTATTGGATTAGTGGGCCATTGCAATATTTCCTGTTTCCTTTCTTTCATCCCCATGGCCCTCTGAGAGTGAGAGGGGGTGGGGGTGGGGGGGGGGGGGGCATATGTTTTTCAGAATGTTTGGTTATTTTCATTTGGCCTGGTTTACCCTCTGGTACTACCCCTTTGACTGTAATTATCGTCAGACGGCGCCACTCCTCTCATTGTTTCACACTGAGTCCTCTCTCTCTCTCTCTCTCTCTCTCTCTCCCTCTCTCTCTCTCTGTCTCTCTCTCTCTCTCTCTCTGTGTTTTGTGTGTGTGAGTGTGCATGGGGAGGGGGGGATGGGGTGATGAGCTATATCATCACACTGATCATGTTGTAGCTATGATCATGGTCAAGTTAAAGATGCTTGCAACAGAGTCTGTATGTGTGTGTTTGTGTGTGTGTGTGTGTGTGTGTGTGTGTGTGTGTGTGTGTGTGTGTGTGTGTGTGTGTGTGTGTGTGTGTGTGTGTGTGTATGTGTGCGTGTGTGTGAGCAAGCAAAAGTGTGTGTCCTAGCTGAGTCCTGACCAGCACTGCTGCGTTGCACTCGCACCATTAAAGCTCATCAAGACACAGGCTTTTAAGAGCGCAGGGCAATTACAACCACACGCTACAGTGAATCTCCCTGCTGTCAGGCCGCCAACAGCATCTGAGCGCCACGTTTCCCAGAGACGCTTCACTGTACGCAGGGAGGGACAGAGGCCAAAATGAATTACTCCGCTCCTAATTCAATTTAGCATGGCTCGGTGCAAGGGTTTATTTAGTTTTTTTCGTCGATCGAGAGCCTAAGAAGTTTGCTATAACAGCAAAATAACTAAGAAAGAGAGGAGGTAAAAAAGTCAAATTGGAAAGGCTGCTTGAATTCAAGAGCCCTTGAGAAGTTGAAAAATGGCCATCAGATGGATTAATAAACGGAATATTTACACTCCATTGCACAAAATAGAAGATTACAGGAAATGTATCCAAATTGTTTTGCACACACACACATACACACTCCCACAGAGAGACACATGTACACATACACACATGGCAAGCCAGACACATTCCTGTGTCCAGTTTAACATTTCTTTCGAGCTGTGGTAAGTCTACCAAATATTCCCACATCTACGCGGCCTTCACTGCCAGACCGCAAGAAATGGAGCTTTCACTGACAGAGAAGGAGAAAGTCAGGATGAGAGAATGAGAGGCTTAAAAAGAGGAGTATGAGGGAAAGGGAAGGAGAATGAAAGAAGGATCAGGATGTGTAAGACAGTGGAGTGGACTGAGAGATGATGGGGGGGGGGGGGGAGGGAGAGAGACAGGCTTGAACAGACTGAGTTGAAAGAGATGCTGGTGTGTGTGTGCGCGCTCGTGTGTGTCTGCGTGTGTGAGCACTTATAATTCTTAACATGTGTGCGTGAAGGTAAGTGAAAACAATGAATATGTGTTGGATGTACATGTGTATGTGTGTGTGTGAATGCTCACAAAACTGTGTGCATGTGTGAATAATATATCATACACTTGTGTGTTTCTGACACATGCGGCGGAGTGTGTGTTTGCATTAGGCCCAGAAACTGTGTGTTGGTGTTGTACGGGTCCCTGCCATAATGGGGTTTGGCGTGGTGAAGTTCTAGCCCTCTCACCAGCAGTTGGGCTAAAGGGCTCCACCAAAGCCAAACTCAGCGCTCTCCCCCCCGCCAGCCTGATCAGATGTTCCCCTCGCCCTGCCTCCACCCCTGCTCCATCCACAGACCCGTGGGGAGATTAATGGCCGGTGAAACAGCAGGTATGGAGGAGGTAGAAAGCTGAGCTGGGTGAATGGACAAAAGCTGTGGCGGGGGCAGACACACGCCAGGCTCTCGCTTGCTCGCCCGCGGCATCTGGGGAGGCTGGTGGTCGCGCCGAACAACAGAATCAAGTGGGGAAATCTGCAGTGTTCAGGTTAGCCGTCGGGCTAAACATCTCCAGCTCCAACCACAAACTCAACTCAACTGCGTGGTGAGAGGGAGAGGAATGTGAAGCGATACGACAGGGCGTTTCAACTTTGAACACATTTGACTGCGTTTAAAAAGGTCCCCGCGGCTCGGCGTGACGCGGCTCAGCTCCAGCATCAAAGCCTGGCTTGACTCACTTGGACCCTGGCATGCGGAATAACACTGGCCCTTGTGGTCAACCAGCCAAGTCCTTGTTAATCATAAATGCACAGTAAATGTGTCACCGTGTCAGCGTTACTGGGGGCTGGGGGAGAGGACCTGGATGATGCTGGAGCCTGGAGCCTGGAGCCTGGAGCCTGGAGCCTGGAGCCTGGAGCCTGGAGCCTGGAGCCTGGAGCCTGGAGCCTGGAGCCTGGAGCCTGGAGCCTGGAGCCTGGAGCCTGGAGCCTGGAGCCTGGAGCCTGGAGCCTGGAGCCTGCTAGGAAACTCCCTTTCTTCTTTCCTACATCTTTTAGGTTTTTCAGTGCTGTTATTCCTCTGTCACTCACGCATCCATCCATCTGGTCAACCTGTGTGTAACGCAGAGCCCATGGCTAATAGGATATGTTCCCTGCTAAAGCCTGTCTGCTCTGATGCGGTCCACAGTCAGTGTGCACAAATGCAGACAGCCTGACAGGCAGGCAGGCAGTGAGGCAGGCAGGCAGTGAGGCAGGCCGGCAGAGGGGCTCCTAAAGTTTTACAGTGTGAGATTATCCCTCCTGCTCAGTTATGAGGCCCTGCCGTCCCGGATGGGATAGGGGACCATAAACACAATCTAACAACACCACAGAGAGCTCGCTGTACACATACATTCTCACACACACACACACAATCATACACACACACACTCACACACATACACATACACATATACACATTGGCTCGAGGAAGGAATGCCGCATGCTGTATGTGTGCATGAACATGTGTGTCTGTATATGTCTATGTGTATTTCAATCATGTAACATGTAGCATATTTCTTTACAGCAAGAATCCAATTAGATCCATTATTCATACACATAAGATATCCTAAAGCTATTGTGTTGGGGGGGGGGGGGGGTGGTAGGCATGCGTGCATTTGTCTGTACATATTTGTATTATATTTTAGTTCTATAATCTCTCCAAACACACACACACACACACAGACACACACACTGCAAACTGATTTGACACGCTACATCCGCCCAGCACACCCTCCCCTCTCCCTCCTTCCCCAGATGGAAACTGCACACAGGGGTATCACCTTACCGGCCTTTACAGGGGCCCAAACACTGTCACTACACGTTAAGGGCCTTCAAAGCCACAATCTGGCCAAATAGCACCGAATCGCCACTCATTTCCGACAGAATTCCGCTCGCCTGGCACCAGTGACAACTCATTATGGTACTGGAGCGTGGCACTGCAGTGTGGCACTGGAGCGGGGCGCTGAGACTGTGGGCGCTACTGCCGCAGTGGTGCCAGCTCAAGGTCGAACGATGCCACGTGTGTGTGTGTGTGGAGGAGAGCGAGAGAAAGAGTGGCGAGACTGCATATGTGTCTGTGTTCATGTGTGCGATTATTGGGCTTGATGGGGTGTTGAAATAGCAGCAGCAAGATTTTTTTTTCAGGATTAAATTACATATAGACCTGCATATACACACACAAATTCTCACACACACACACACACACACACACACACACACACACACACACACACACACACACACACACACACACACACACACACACACTGTAGCACTTTGAGCTGAGGCTGACTCACAGCCAGTGTAGCATTCATGCAAACTGGCCCATATGGACTCACCATCAACTCTGGTCTCTCCAAACACACACTCACACCGCATGCATGCATGCAACAGTTAGCTTAGAGCGGGAGCTCGTAAAACCCTAAACCACCTCTTTAGTTTCACACTTGCTGTGACTTTTACAAGCTGGATCTGAGCTTGGCAAACAGGAGCGCCCGCTTTTGCCTGCAACAGTGCGACGGCGTCCATGCCAGCCCACGGCCAGCAGCACCAGGCCAGGGCCAAAGGAAGGAAGGTTATAGGTTCAGTGTCAGCAGAGCACCAGCAGGCATAAAACCAACTGCCTTCACGACACATTCCTTTAGGCTTTACAGAACAATTGAAGGTAAAACTAAATATATGTTAAAATCTTGCAAACAGGATATGGGAATGGGCCTATTTGTCATGTTATTAGTGACAATGATAATCATGAAGTCCTGCATCTCATCAAGTGTACTGTAAATCAGCTTTGAGTGGGAGGGTAAGGCAACATGTTACACGTTACTTCTGGACACTACGTAGAGCATAGCAGTAGCTTGTGGCTTACAGTTAGTTGCTCCTACATGCAGTCATTCAAACACACAGTACAATGAAGTGCTAGAGGCCCCATCTTACCCAAGGCGCTACAACAAGGGTTCATGGAACTCCAGACGTGTGCAACACCTCTCATTACACCCAAAATGAAAATGCAACTTTATGGTCGCTGTGTGAGGAAACAGCGTGCCGGAGGGTCCCGTAACTGGTTTCGCATGTGTGAAACACTGACAGGGCCTGAGTAAAGGCCCACGTGCCCGGGGACCCTGGCTCTGCGTGTGAGACACCCCCAGGAGGAGCTCTTACGGCCCCTGCTCTGAGGCCCCATGGCAGGGCCTGAACTCAGGATAATCAGGGCTGGGGCTGGGGCTGGGGCTGGGGCTGGGGCTGGGGCTGGGGCTGGGGCTGGGGCTGGGGCTCCGGGTTTGGTGCTGCACAGGCTGCTGTTCCAGGCCTGGTGTGGGGCGGGGTGAGTAATGGAGGCAGGCGACGGCTCAATCCATCATCCAGATGCAGAGAAAGGTGCGGGGGGAACCCCGACGGGTAACTAGAGCGCACATGTCTGAATGGAGAAAGGGTGCGAGTGTGTGTGCTGTGACTGTGTGACTGTGGTGCTGTGCATGTGAGGAGTGTGTGTGTCAATACAATGGAGGTTATGAGTTAGGGTATGAATGTGGGTTGCATGTGATCATATTATGCTTTGCAGTGTGCTTGTGCATATATGTAAAGTGTGTGTGCTTAAAGTGAAGGTATGTATTTATGCATGTGCGTGTGTGTGTGTGTGTGTGTGTGTGTGTGTGTTTGTGAAAAAGGTCTGGATAGTCTCAGTACAGGCTTGATGAGGCAGGAAGTCATCCAAAAAAGGAGCAATGTGGGTCAGAGTGGAGCGGGATGCTCTCAAACATGAGCCAGCGAGGCCACACACAGAGCTGCACACACCTGGGCACGCACACACACACACACACACACACACACACACACACACACACACACACACACACACACATGCAGGCACTCACACACATGCAGGCACTCACACACACAGTTACTCAGTCAGAAACACGCATGACGCACAGATACACTATCCTGCTCTCATACACAAATCCTCTCAAATGCAAAGAGGACTGCCTCTCCTGCAGGTCCTGATTGGAGTGTCTCTGTCAGTAGGTCTCATGTGCTGCCAGCTCCCAGACTGAGCCTGCTCATCACACCTTCTCATCACACACGCCTCCCCTGCCTGCCTGCCTGCCTGCCTGCCTGCCTGCCTGCCTGCCTGCCTGCCTGCTGCACGCAGACATGCTTTCTTAATTAGCAGGCATCCATGAACGCAGTGCCTGTGCTTGTTGGATTAGGAGTGTGTGTTTGTGTGTGTGTGCGCGCATGTGTGTGTGTGTGTGTGTGTGTGCGTGTGTGCAACAGATGTAGCGGAACAGCACACAGATGCATTACATGACTGTGCACTTTTAAATACTCATAGGTGTTCTGTAGAATGTGTGCTTGCATGTCTGTGAAAAAGTGTATATGTGTATATGACGCAGTGTATCTTAATGACAGCATATCAATGTGTAAGCACATTTTCTTGGGTGTGTGTGTGTGTGTGTGTGTGTGTGTGTGTGTGTGTGTGTGTGTGTGTGTGTGTGGGCTTATGCGCTTGAGCAGAATACAGCATCGTCACGGCACCAGACTGTGGAGATCTGATCCCGCTGAGTCAGGGAGGCTCGTTCCAACCTGGCCCCTAATCACAGGCTCCTCTCTGGGGGAGCGACTCGAGGGAGTGCCCCTTGGAGCCATGGAAGAAGCCCAGGGGCCAGAGACAGAGGAGAAGAGCCATAAATCACAGCAGCAAAGGGGGTGGGGGTGACGGTGGGGGCGTGGTGAGAGGGAGGGGCAGAAGCTGAATGTCAAACATGATATGCTAACAGCTGGAGAGGCTGACCTCCACCCAGATGGGATGACTGGCATGTGACTAATTTGAGCACTCACCGCACACACACACACTCACACACTCACACACACACACATCTTAATCTCTCTATACCTTTCACTCACTTCACTCTCTCTCCGTCTCTCTCTACCCCTCACCTGTCTATCTCTATCAGCTTCTCTCTCTCTCTCTCTCTCTCTCTCTCTCTTTTCCACTTGTGTGATCTGTTTTGACAGGTATTTCCCTGAGGTGCACACAGCTCATCTTCCACAGGTGAGGATGAGGATCCCCCTGCCCTTTGTGGCTCGGAGCCCAGCAGGGAGAAGCACCGTGGGAGGTGGGCTGAGCGCCTGAGCGCCTGCTTGGCTGAACCCCGCATGAACTCTTGATAAAACAAAGTCAAATATCAAAAACAATAAATAAACATCTGAGAGCTCTTCTTTCTTCTTCACCCCACTCCTGTGATTCATCTGGGAGTGAACACACTCGTCTCCGTGGGCACCCACGTCTCTCGCTGGCTCCTCCAATCACTGAGGTATTTATTGGCCTCTCTGCTCAGCCTGTTTATTGGTGTCTCTGGTCTGAAGACTCGGGGCTTTGGCTCGCGGGACTCCAACTGATGCCTCTTCTCTCCTCGTTAAACGGAGCCTCCACCCCATCCCTCTGTCTGTCTGTCTTTCCCTGTCTTTCTCTCTCTCTATCCTTAATTCTCCAGCCCTAAGGGTTTAGCTTCCCTCTTACTCATTAACTTTATCCTGTACAAGACCCAACACATTCCAACCTTGTTTTACAACTGAATCAACTAATAGGTAATTATACAGCTGTGTAAAATAAATCCTGCTTTAAGTCACACAAACACAAGCACGCACGCACGCACGCGCGCACGCACACACACACGCACACACACACACACACACACACACACACACACACACACACACACACACACACACACACACACACACACACACACACACACACACACAAACACACAGACACACACACACACACACACACACACACACACTAACACACGCACACACAATGCCTAGTTGTAGTTTTAAGGACCTGTCACATTTTTTGGCAAGCTCTACCTATAATGAATTGCTTGTAGAGTACTTTTTCCAGCTTATGCACATAAAAAACATGTCACTTGAAAAAAAAAACACTCGCCCCATCTGGAGGAAAAACATCATTTGTAAAAAAGGTGAAACCAATAATCTGTATCTGTCCCGGAGGAGACGAACGCTCAGCAGAACCACTGGAGCAGCTGAGAATGGGACCCAACAACAACATTACATCAAGCCCATCCGAATGAAGCAAACCATCACGGCTGACACAGCCAAGCGTGACGCACACACACACACACACACACACACACACACACACACACACACACACACACTTACACACTCATCCCCTGTTCCAGGACCATCACTCTCCAGAGTTCTGGCTACAACAACACAGGTCTCTTTGTTAAGCCAGAGCCTTTGTTTAAAAGCAAAATGCCTACAGTTTAAGAGCATTGAAGGTACTAGTAGATACTACTATCTGTTTGTGCTCTGTTAGTGTGCGCTTTAAAACTGGTGAAATCCCTTTTGTTCTATTCAGATAACCCTCTAAGATATGTTCACTAATCTTGGAGGAAAGGGCTGACACCAGGTATCAAAGAAGAAGTCCAGGAGAGATAAGATCCACACAGATCTGGATGTGGCTTTGGTCTCCTTCAGGAGTTTAAGACAATGAGAGTCCGATTGTGGCCCCGCCATGCCCTGTGTCCACAGCACTCAGCACTTCAGACAGGCCAGACTGCAATTAGTCAGACATGAAGGAACATGACAGGAGATCCAGCTACCTGTGCTCGAGCTGCAGCGCAGAGGTCATCTGATATGATAAGAGAGGGAACAAAGAAACAAGGATAGGACGTGGAGAGAGAGAGAGAGAGAGAGAGAGAGAAATTATGTTTGTGTGTCTCTTATCTTATTTACAGTGGGGAAAATAAGTATTTGAACCCCTTGAGATTTCACAAGTTTGGCCACTTGCAAAGAAATGTGTGATCTATAATTGTAATGGTAGGTGGATATTAACAGTGAGAAACAGAATATCAACAAAAAAATCCAGAAAAATGCATTTTATAACATTTATGACTTTATTTGCATTTGATGCAAAAAATAAGTATTTGAACCCCCAAAACTGACTGACAAAAATGACTTAGTACTTGGTGGAATAACCCTTATTGGCAAGCACAGACGTCAGACGTTTCTTGTAGTTGGTCACCAGGTTTACAAACATCTCAGGAGGGATTTTGGTCC
The DNA here is from genome assembly GCF_963457725.1 of Sprattus sprattus. NCBI lineage: Eukaryota > Metazoa > Chordata > Actinopteri > Clupeiformes > Clupeidae > Sprattus > Sprattus sprattus. Next base: position 55,420,683 of record NC_137921.1, on the reverse strand, counting down.
ACTCCTCTTTCCAGATCCTCTCCAAATCTTTAAGGTTGTGTTTTCAATGGGAGGGAATGAGGGAATGAAGTTCAAGCCCAATATTCCACGTTACATGGCCCCATCCATAGTCCCCTTGATGCGGTGGAGTCGTCCTGTACCCTTGGCAGAGAAACAGCCCCAAAGCATAATGTTTCCACCTCCATGCTTGATGGTGGGTATGATGTACTCTTGGGGTCATATTCAGCATTTCCCCCCCTGTCAAACACGGCAAGTCGAGTTGATGCCAAAGAGCTTGATTTTGGTATCATCTGACCACATTCTGTCTCCCAATCCTCCCTAGAA
>NC_137921.1:55290359-55415359 GCF_963457725.1 Sprattus sprattus | reverse complement strand
ACTCAAGCTCTGCTTTGATGATGAGCTATACCCAGACAAACCTACCATTAGGAAACAGCAAGCTAGCCTGGCACATGCTGAGAAAGAGCAGGCCCGGCCTCGACCGGCAGCTAATGGCTAATTTCCAAGAGTTACGCGCAGCCAAACGGTGGCCCCTTATGGCCATTAATAACATCCACGATGACGGCTATCCCGGCGGACGGACGCCACTGTTTGAACAGGGGGCAGTGGGGTCTGCCAATCAATACAACAGCGTGTCAGAAAGGAATGTGCAGTTAGTGCCACTGGGAGAGGCCCCCTCACGTCGCTGCATTGCGGATGGCTATTCTCAACTGTTCCAGGATCAGCAGCCTCGCTCATTTCCAGCCTTCATAATGCAACTTGGTAGGTCAAAGGGTAAAGGGACAGAGTAGTATTTACAAACAGCACAAAAAGTCTACTTCCACCAAACATCATCAGAAGAAAAGCAAATCATCCTTTGATAGATAAACGTTGATAACGTTTAATAAAGGGTACTAACAGCACTGTGGCTAAGTGCATGACTAAGTTAAGGAAAAGTGACCTTAAGGGCTGACTCAGGATCAGTTTCAAATAAAAGGAATCTGTGCCACGACCCTTCAGGGCTCTGGATGTGCTGTCAGGAGGCTTAACAGACAGAGACCCAAGCCACATGCTGTATGTGTGGGCATTGTTTTGGGTGACTAAGGGCTACTCATCTGGTTCTGTGGTTTATCTGAACACATCCTGGCACACACCTACCCTCTCTACTCTATGTGCCCTGCTCTTATCCCCCACTCTGGGCAGCCCACACACAAAAGGATGCCTTTTCTCTCGTTTCACTCTTTCATTCCCTCTATCGCTCTCTCTCTCTCTTGGCCACACACACACACGCGCACACACAGCACATACCAAAGATTCCGGGCAGCAGGCAGGTTTATCAGGAGCAGTCAGAGGTTATTCAAAGGTGCATCTAAAACAAACGACCCTTAAAGACAGCCTCGTAAATGCCTGGCCAACACCTGAGCAGCACTTCAGCCCTCCAACACTACACACACAGAAACACACACACACACACACACATTCATAAATAATCTTTCACGTATACAATGATGTAAAGGCACATACTTATGGGTTTCCACACACACATATGTACATATTCGAAACACACACACACACACACAAACACACATACACACACACGCACACACACACACACACACACGCACACACACACACACACACACAGTACACACCCAAGTCAGTTGTCAGCAGGGTGTCTGGGCATGGGCCAAGCCTGCTGGGCTCACAGTGTGAAAAAAAAGATTCTAGCCCTCGGCTGTCCATTCTCTCCTGCGCAGAACCATTACGGCCTTGTCAATAGGAGCCCCATGACCACGGCCCACATTACATTCTCTCTGTGCATGAGCCATCTCACTCTTTCAGGATCATCTGTGAGCACAGCTGTGCTTATTCAGCTCTCAGGCCAACTGACACGCAGAGACTATAGCCGGGAGTGAGTTTAGCAGAGCATCTATCACGCAAGACACAGATCCAGATGCAGCCGTACAAAAGTGTGTATGTCTGCTCTTCCTGGGTTGAAATACAGTGTCAATGGCATCCAAATCAAATATACAGGCAGGACGATAGGCTGGGATTCCATGACTCTGAAACAGCATGAGGTGTTGGCTCAAAGAAAGGCAGAGGGAGATAGGGAGGGACGAGGGGAAACGTGGGATGGAGTGAGTGAGTGTCAATAGTGTAGAAGAGAAACAGAGAGGAATTAAACATGGTGCGGGAGTCAGAGTGACAGAATGAAATGGAGTGTGAGCAGGGATACAGGACAACATATAGGCTAGATACAAAGATGGATCACGATGGATCATGTAAAGAGTTCACAATTCACTAGATACAAAGATGGATCACTTTGGATCATGTAAAGCGTATATTCACTGTACAGTAATATGATGAGGAAAGACAGTCCTTCGCAGACTTCACAAAAGACTAGTTAGTCACATATGGGCTGTTGGGCTCACTTATCTTGATCAGCATGCAGGTCAAACCTCCTAATCAAAAGGAGGCGAAAGGAAGAAAGGAGAGGAATGGGATAAGGAGAGGAAAAGAGAGGAGAGAGGAGAGAGAAGAAGGAAAGAGAAGGAGGGTGATCTGCTCCCACACTGCCGGCTGTGGGCTCTCAGCCACTCCTGACCCAGGCATCTGAACAACAAAGGGATGTTTCAGAGCCCTTTGAAGTGAGCCCTTCTGCTCCTCTCATCTCCTTCAAGATGCACTCTGTCTCAGTGCCAGTGTGTGTGTGTGTGTGTGTGTGTGTGTGTGTGTGTGTGTGTGTGTGTGTGTGTGTGTGTGTGTGTGTGTGTGTGTGTTTGTGTGTGTGTGTGTGTGTGTGTTTGTGTGTGTGTGTGTGTGTGTGTGTGTAAGTGTGTGTGTGTGGCACTGTGAGGCAGTGTGTGTGAGTGGGTAAAGGAGTGTGTTTGTGTGAGAGAGTGTTTGTGTGTTTGTATGTGTCCCGCGACATATAACGTTCGCAAATCACACGTGGGGTCAGGGGAAGGTGGAGGGGTTGGGGAAGAGTTTGGGAGCAGCTGGAGGGGGTCTCTGTCAGGGTGGGGATGCTCCATCCCCCGGCCCTCTGATCTCCTCCTCCACAGGTCAGTCAGGTCAAAAGGTCAAGAGGCCGAAAGGAGTCGCTGCTGCCTACAGGCACCGCTGGCCAGCCCCGCCGTTTGGTCCCCATTGTGAACCGAGGCCCATCCGGCCATCCTGAGAAGACGCAGCAGGACAGCCATTTTCGATGGACTCGGGTCACTTTGAGGTGTGCGTGTGCCCCCCAGGTCATTTTTTACAATGGACAGTGTGGTGGCTAGTTTGCAGGGTCTCCTCTAAGTGATTGCGTGCATGTGTCTGGACAGGGTGACGATGCCTCACAACTGGACAGCAACACCATAAAAAGAGTTAACTTTGAAGTGTATGTGTGTTTAAAAGGTCACCACTTTCTTCTCCATCATAATGACCAAAGCAACAACAGATGTCAAAGGCAACTAGCGGACAACGATATACGTCATCCTGTGGCACAGTAACCAGGAAAATCAGTCTAACAGAGACAGCCAATGCTGTTTTTCTTTCTCTACAAGACTCTAATCCTCAGAGAATTAGAGGGAATTTGCGGAGCCAATCCAGATTTCGTTGTAGGAATCTGACAATGAGGCAGGAAAAACGGATTTTCAATGCTCCACTCATCTCTTCAGGCTAAACATCTTTTTCATGGCCATTTCATCAGGGCTGTGGGAGTCAGAGCCGGAGCCAGGGCCAGAGGCCTCGTCCTGGTCTTCAGTGCAGCGACTCCTCTAAACGGAGCGGGTAATGACGTGGGATCTCCTACAAGCTTGTAACCCGGCTTGGTAATTTTCCACTGAAGCCGTGCCAACAGGTGCTCCGGCGCTTGTTTTATCTGTGTCACAATAACAGCGGGCCTGCTCCAGCCCAACAGCTCCTGTTACCAGCACCGCATGGACTCACTGCCAATCTGCCAGAAAGGCATCATGGGAAACGATGCCGCTCCGCATGAAAGGAGAACGGAGTGAGAGGAAACTGGAGAGGAAACTAACTCTCTCTCTCCCTCTCTCACTCTTCCCCTCCAAAAACCTGAAACACAAACTCCTCCAGATCTTGGAGGCTTAAGTATGCATTTTTTTTGCAGGGCTACATTAATCAGGACTGTACGGGGTGGGGTCAGGGAGAGTTCACTGTTTGGTGAGAAGTGAGCTCAGCGAGGGGGGGGGTGGGGGTGGAGGGGGGTGGTAGTGTGCAGGGCTTCCCATCAGAATGCTTTACCTCAGGCGCCATCCTGTGTGACCCCAACATCCCTCCCCAGTGCTCACAGCGAGCAGAAGTAAAGGTTCCAGAGGAAACCAGACAGACTCTACTGAATGTGTGAACGGAAAGAGCAGAAACACAAACACTGAGGCTGAGATGCCTGTGCACACACACACACACACACACACGCACTAGCACACACACTCACACACACACTAGTCAAAGCTTTATTTAGACCATCAAATAAGATGAAATACAGCTTTTTCATTATTTTACTTACTTACTTATTATTGTTATGTATCATTAAGTCATGTGTCTGCCCTCAATGTGACACACAGGTATACGACATTCTACCAGCAGCAGCCAATCTGAACTTTGTTATGCAAGACTCTGAGTATGAGAGTGTAGTCACTGTGTGTTGAGGTGATATGAAGCGGTGTCTAACTTTCTCACAGGCATTGGACGAGCTTATCCCATGGTGGCCCCTACAAGGCTCTGAGAGGTGGTACAAGAGCTGCCCTCTCCTGAGTTCCCAGCCTCTATCCACAGACACAAACCTGTGTGTTTGTATGTCTGTGTGTGTCTTTGTGTGTGTGTCTGTGTGTGTGTCTGTGTGTGTGTCTGTGTGTGTTTGTTTGTGTGTGTGTCTGTGTCTGTGTGTGTGTGTGTGTGTGTGTGTGTGTGTGTGTTTGTATGTCTGTGTGTGTGTCTGTGTGTGTCTGTTTGTGTGTGTGTGTGTGTGTGTGTGTGTGTGTGTGTGTATGTGTGTGTGTGTGTGTGTGTGTGTGTGTGTCCGTGTGTCTGTGTCTGTGTGTGTGACTATGTGCATGTGTATGCGTATGCATAATATTGTGCGTGTGTGCTTGTGCACTTCAGTGTAAGTGTAAGAGTATGTGCGTCTCTGTATAAAATGGAGTGTGTGAATCGTTCTGTGTATGAGCACGAGTGTGTGTGTTTATGTGTGTGTGTGTGTGTGTGTGTGTGTGTGTGTCTGATGATAGATGAGAGACTGATGAAGAAACCCTCGTTAGAGCACCAGAGGAGGGCCTCAGCGGCTGGGTTTATTTACTATGGAAACAGTCATGAGGAGGAACAGTAACCGTGCCGACAGTACCTCTGTGTGTGTGTGTGTTTATATAAGGACATTTGGGGGACCGGGCCCCACATATGGAGAGGATATGCCGTAAAAAACATATCCATAACTAAGCACACTTTTGTGCAGCCACTAAATATTTGTTGCACTGTAAAGTGTCATATAAGCACACATAAATCTGCAGACCTGTCCAGTCACTATGTAAGTCACCCTGTACCACACACAGATGGACGATTGATGAGGACCCACCAACATGTCCCATGTGTGTGTGTGTGTGTGTGTGTGTGTTTCCATGCAAACAATAGACTGTTGATTTTGGAGGTTTCAGTTCTTCTTGCTGGGAAACTGGTTTAAGATGCTGATCCTTCACTGTTAATTTTCATTAGTGGTAATCCTCTTGACATTGCGGGCTACAATGTATTGCTATCCAAATAGACATTATTATTGTTCTGAAGTGTGGGAGTTGGAGTGGCGAGGGGAGCTCACACACTAGGGGTGGGTGATGCTGTTACTGTGTGTGTGAGAGCGTTCGGACTTCTGTCCTTAGAGAGGTCTACTGGTCCTGCAGACTGGAATTACACTGGGTGAGTGGGGCTATACAAACTCTCTCTCTTCTCTCAACACACACACACACACACACACACACACACACACACACACACACACACACACACACACACACACACACACACGAATCACAACATAGCCATTATAAATAACTTCAGGCGTTTTGAGGTAAGTCTCCACAGGCCCTAATAAATGGACATGATAAATCTTTGTTTCACACCCCGTCACACACCACTCTTCTGGCGTGGATTCCATTCATAGTTCAGTCTTCCGAGACTGACTGACAGGGCTTTTTCTTCCGTCTTCAGGAGGTGTGGGTTGCTCCGTCTCCAGTTCCCCTGGCTCTCGTCCTTTAGCAAGCAAGCACTTTTCCGTCGACCACAAACTGTTTTCTGCTGGCCCTTCCTCTGCGAGCGAAAACCAGCAGTAAACTGTTCCAGCACACACTCCGTTAGCACATCATCTACTTGCTCCCTGCCCGACACTCAGACCAGGCCCTCCGCCATGTTGGTCTGCTGCCCTGTCACCCGGAGCTGCATGCTGGGCAGCCATTTTGGCTCCAACTGAGGATACTAGAGCCAAGTGTCTCCTGGTGTACATTCACTGACGGTGGCCATGTTGGCTCGAGCAGTGCCTTTTCTTGCCTTGGTGAGAATGACTAGGCTGAGGGAAAGAACGCAGAGGGAACACTACACTCACAGCCAGCCAGGGTTTAAGAGGACCATAAAAACAGTCGGAAAAAAGAAGGAACCAAAAGGAGGAAAAAACTAACTTGGGGATGGAATGGTGATGGGAGAGTGTGAGAATGAAGCGGGAGGAAAATACTGAGATAGACAAAGGAAAAATTGAGAGCAAACAAAAATGGTCACATATTTGTGTATATATATACACATTTAAAATGTTTCACTTTACAGACATATAGATATCACAGTCACTGTATGCTCTACAAGTACTCTCTTAAATATAAACAAATGCGGAAAAATTATGTGGTACAGAGACATTTCTGGATAGAAAAAAGACGTTCAAACTACTTGGACACCCTGAAAAATAAATGCCTCTAACATGGCTTTTCCATATGGGCGAAAGAAGGAAGAAGTTAAGGAAAAGACAATGGGAAGCTGGGAAAATAGAGAGGGAGAATAGATGACAGGCAGGCTGCCAAGAAGAGAAGAGAGTGACAGTGAGAGAATGAAAAAATAAACATGAAAGAAAAGTGAACAAAGAAAAGAGCCTTAGAGAGATGGATTCCAAATAATAATATTCTGTGTGTTTGTGTGTGTGTGTGTGTGTGTGTGTGTGTGTGTGTGTGTGTGTGTGTGTGTGTGTGTGTGTGTGTGTGTGTGTGTGTGTGTGAGATCCTCCTCACTCCTCTCCAGGCAACCTACACCCCTGATCATGCTGCATACCATCCCTCACATAATTCTGACTCCATCATTCCATCATTGTCTCCTCCTTTCCTTCTTGCTCTGGTTCTGCATTCCTCTCTGTCATTATTTTTTATAAAACAATTGGGTTCTATCACGCTATTTAGCTGTTTCTGATTGGACGAGAGACGTTCCATGAGTTGGATTATCAGTCAACATACCAACAGTTTGGGACTTTTCACAGCTAATAATAAATCACTCCGCGATGAAAAATTTGTGTTGATGATAACCGTTAATTCAAAATTCTTAAAATTCCAAACCAAGACGTTAACAATGGAACTATTTTTTGTTGCGGAGAAACAATGGCGTAATAAACCATTTTTAATCAATAACTTTGTGTTGAAATGTTAATTTGTTGACGGTAGAATCGTTTTATAAAAGCAATATAGCACTCGTGGGAGTGAGGTAGGTAAGGGATAATCCAACGGGTGTTGTTGCCTACGCCACTCGGCCTGCGGCCTCGGTGGCTACTGCCGAACACCACCCGTGGGATTATCCCTTACCTACCCCACTCCCACTCGTGCTATATTGCTTAAATATCCTGCCATCTCTTTTGCTCCCCTCTTCCTTTCTCCATCCCTCTATCTCTCCCCCTCTTCCTTTCTCTATCTCTCCCCCTCTTCCTTTCTCTATCCCTCTCCCTCTTCCTTTCTCTATCCCTCTCCCTCTTCCCCTCTCCCCCTCTCTCTCTCCCTTCCTCTCACAGTCTTCTGCAGCACATCACTATGACAATGGCCCTCTGGCACCCATCTCACATGAGCCGACTGAAACCAACTCAAGGGAGAAAATGAAGAGAAATGTGTTGAAAAAGAAAGTGAAACGGAGGAAAAACAGAGATGGAATGAAAGCTTGTCTCCTTTTAACAGTGTTTACTCCAGATAAGCCTTTCAAAAACAACGTTTTGCTGTAATGACCACAAACATGCCCCGGCAATCACAAATGTCATTTGAGTGCATAACCGCCAAGGCTTGTTCTGGCAGTGACGTTACTGAAGTCATGTACTTGGATGAGGCTGTTCCTACACATTATTTTGATGAAACGCAGTCCCATTGTCTGTTTTCAGTCTGTCCTGATTGATCTTTGAAACTTTCCCCTGCAATTTCTGCTTGGCCTCCGCTTCTCACTGACGTGCCTTTTTCAGGGGGATTCTGTTACATGATGTCAGATTGTTTTATTGCACATTGGTGCTTTTTTCAAGGCCGAGTCATTTATTTAAATAGAAGGGGTTATAATCCAGCGTGTCCGCTGCATTACACTAATGGGCTGGCCTCTGCAGATAAACCCCTGCCTGCGCAATTTACATCTGCCTGGCTGTTCTCCAGCTCGCATGGAGAAAACACATAAACGTGCCGTTTAATTTCTCTGCTGTCTGTCAGAGAGCAACCGGTTTGAACCTGAGCAGCCTTGAAGGGAGACTGACAGGGCTGGGTGAGAGCGCTGAGCCACAGACTTCAGATCAGTGGGTTTGACAGGAGCGTGCAGCCGTGCAGTTGAACGAGCGGTCGCCCGCTGATTACTCCACATCAAACCACACACCATATTTAGGTTGAGAGGTTTCACACAAAGGATCTCTACCCATTCATCCTACACACTACCTACCCATTCACATCCCTGCCAGTCCATCAGTTGTTATTGTGACAGTATCAACTGCTCTCTGGTTGAGGGGGGGGGGGGGGGGGGGGGGAATTCAGTCGTTCAAGCAAGAGGCAGGGGGGTGAACGTGTGTAAGTGTGTCTTTGTGTGTGTGTGTGTGTGTGTGTGTGTGTGTGTGTGTGTGTGTGTGTGTGTGTGTGTGTGTGTGTGTATGTGTGTGTGTTGTTCATCAGAACATACCTACACAGGTTTCAGATAATGCTGAAGGCTGATGGTTTGGGGTCACCAGTGGGTCATCCTCAGCAACCCCCCACCCCTGATCAAACACATTCCTGCCCTCGCCCAATAAGAAGATGCCACCTTTGCTTGTTTACAGTGAGCATAATGCTGCTCCAGTATGTGCTTTTAGATAGCATGCCAGCGTTGCCAGGTGTGATGGTTAACCTTCAAGACCACTTGGAACTTGGAGAATTGCACTAGAACACCACTTGAAATTGGAGCTCTGAATCAAATATTTGGAGAAATAGTATCCCCAGCTTCAGTGAGGCGCGTCATTATCAATTATCATTATCGACAAACCTAAAAGAGTTTGACAGAGACCTTGACTACATCTATAAAGGTTAAAAACATTTTGTAAATGCCTGAGAAGATGAAGAGGCAGTGTATGAAAATTAACAAGAAAAAAGTTATATTCTGGACATAATTATTGATGCACAGCAGATATAATGAAATTCCGCTGATGATGACATTTGGCTTGAATGCATTAGAGTTGAAGCTGGGAAACGTTGGATGTTCAGAATTCCGAGTTGTCTCAAATGCACCATAAAATCCGTGTCCGAAATAAACTAGCCTATCTGCTATCTGTTACTTTTAAAAACAATGATGGGTGAACTCAGTGTTTGGCGAACCCTTTCAAGCTGTGCACAAGTATAACAATGTTCAGACTTAAGTCATGTTGATGTGCATCATGTCGGATTTATGCGCTCTGACATTACAGTAGCTTTGCTTCATTTTGGTTAGCTGCTAGGCTGTGTCACACCCCTATCCCTCCATGCAGCCTCTCCCGTCACAGAGACACCGATTTGGCTCTGTGACTCTTTGGCTCTGTGACGCTTTGGCTCTGTGACTATTTGGCCCTGTGACTCTTTGGCCCTGTGCCTATCTGAACTGTGGCTTAAAGGCGGAACAACAATCACCCACCCATTCTGTGTTTATACTCTTTATACAGAACAGTGAGGTGGAATAAAGGCACCTTCCCACCCAGAACAGGCTGTATGAAAAGCCCAACATAGACACAGACATACAGATATCCACACCTACACACACACACACACACACACACACACACACACACACACACACTGCCACAACACTCACCTACACACAACCGCACATGACTCACATACACACATATAAGAACAAAGCGCCACAAAGCGCCGAAGCACATAAATGCCAGAAGCACAATCTAGCCACATAGTGTTCCACATCCGTCTTCTCCAGACAGCAGCATGACACCACAAGAGAACAACATGCCACTGATGTGAAAGTGTGGTAGAAGACTGCTCCAGGTGACCCAAGCACACTCCTTTCTCTCCCTCTATGTTTATTCACTCTTTTTCTTTCCTTCCTTTCCACAACTCCGTCTGTCTCACCGTCTCTCCCTCCTTTCTCCTGTCACTCATTTTGACAAACAACCCTGGAATCTCTCTACTTCATGTAGCCACAAGGAAAATCCAGGAGCCAGCCAACCAAACCTATCACCCCTAGCCCATCTTACCTGTCATCATCATCTTCAATCAGTCACTCGTCATGCTAAGTCAGTAATAGACATCCTGTTCCTATTTCACTATTCATGCCTCAAGCATGTGTGTGTGTGTGTGTGTGTGTGTGTGTGTGTGTGTGTTTCTATATAAATAAGAAGGTATGCAGCACTGTACATGTTCATGTATGCTTCTGTGCATGCGTTTCAGAGAGAGAAGGATCGTTGGTTTATGTATGTATGAAAAGTCTGCTGAGAGTGTGTTTGTGCAAGCGTGTTTGTGAGAGTGTGTGTGTGTCTGAGAGTGTGTTCAATGAACGCGTTCTTTTGAACGCGTTCATGCACAACACTGGTGTCTGACAGTGTGTTTGTGCAAGGGTGTTTGTGAGAGTGTGTGTGTCTGAGAGTGTGTTTGTGAGAGGGTGTTTGTGAGAGTGTGTTTGTGAGAGGGTGTTGAGAGAGGGAGTTTGTGAGAGGGTGTTGAGAGAGGGAGTTTGTGAGAGTGTGTTTGTGAGAGTGTGTTTGTGAGAGGGTGCTTGTGAGAGTGTGTTTGTGAGAGTGTGTTTGTGAGAGGGTGTTTGTGAGAGTGTGTTTGTGAGAGTGTGTTTGTGAGAGTGTGTTTGTGAGAGTGTGTTTGTGAGAATGTGTTTGTGAGAGGGTGTTTGTGAGAGTGTGTTTGTGAGAGTGTGTTTGTGAGAATGTGTTTGTGAGAGGGTGTTTGTGAGAGTGTGTTTGTGAGTGTGCTTGTAAGAGACGCGTGTCTGATGATGAATGGGTAAACAAAGCAGGAAGCAGGAGATAGCGTGCAGAGACACTTTCTCCAGTGGCAGCATTAGCTCGCTCTGCTGCCGGCGAGTGCCAAGAGACACTAACGAGAAACACGCGCCACGTCAAACACGTATGCACAAGGACTCACACACACACACACACACACACACACACACACACACACACACACACACACACACACACACAGGGTGACACATTGGGCGATTAGCAGCAGAGCTGTCAATGCCTGGATGTGAGCTAACACATGTGGAATGTGCAAAGATCTGCTAACGCAGCCAGAGTAGGTGCAATGTGTGTGCAAACACAAACAGACACACTCAAACAAACACACACACACACACACACACAACAAGCATACTCAGGCAACACCTTCCCTAACACACATAGAAACAAATAAATGAACTATGCACACATACATACACACAAACACGTACACACACGTACAAACACACACACACATACACACACACTCATGTACAAACACATACACACACACAAGCACACGTGTATGGAAAGTAAATAAACATACTTTCAGAGATGTATGCAGAAACACACAAACAAACCATGAAAAACATGCCCTCAGAGACCAACAAGGACACATGTGGACAGACATATACATAGTAACACACTTAGACTTGCTTTGAAGTACCAACCCACATACACACACACACACACACACACACACACACACACACACACGCTGACCACAGCAGGCTAAGGTTCAGATTTCACATTAGGGCGACTCATCAAATCACTGCGCCTCTTTCAGCACGCGGCGTTAGCTTGTTAGCGAGGGGTCGCTCCCATCCCTGCCATCCTGTCAGGCTCAGCACCTGATGACTGTCATTAGCCTCACTAATTCTAGCCAGGGTCGGGGTCACACACACACACAGCTGTCTCCAAACACTCTCAAGCATGTGCATGGGTTTGCATGGGAGTGTGTTTGCGTGTGAGTGCAAATGTGACCCAGTGTGTGATCATATGAGTTAGTGTGTGTGTGTGTGTGTGTGTGTGGGTGTGTGTGTGTGTGTGTGTGTGTGTGTCTATGTATATATGCGTGGGAAAACCCTCACTTGGGATACCGTGTGTCACAGACACACACAGAAAGATTGCATGGATCCTGAGTGCATGCTAAATGTGCACATGTGAGAATGTGTGTGGGACCATATTTATGACTGGGTGTATATGCACACACTCTCTCTCTCTCTTAGTCACTCACTCACTCACTCACTCACTCACTCACACTTACACTAACACACACACACACACACACACACACACACACACACACACACACACACACACACACACACACACACACACACACACACACACACACACACACACACACACGGCCTACAGGCATGAATGGGTGCTCTGTGGCGACGTCCAGCTGGTAATGACATGCAAACAGAGGGCAAAAGCCACTAATGGGCACACAAACATGCAGGCTTCCCATCTATTTCCTCCAGCCGCCATTCACAGCTCCCAAACGCTGGGCTACCCTCCCTCTCTGTGACATCACAATGGCATCATGGCTGCACAGGAACACAGACAGCCTGGAAGAACGAGTGACTCATCAAATGTTTGTGGTATTTATTTTGGATCCTTGACCTCGTTGCCCTGTCTCTCCATTTCAGAGTGATATAAGACCTTGAGAAAAGAAGCCATTATTGACAAATAATGATAAGTGACTTTAGTGAACAATAAATCACCTCTTCAAATCAAGACCACAACAATAAACATGATATAATATTTGTGAAGACCCTAGGTCTGTTCCGTGCCAGTCAGGATCTTGTGGCAGGTTTGCTGATCGGCTGTGGTACAGAAACCTCATGGGAAAACTGAGACCCAGACCCTTCAAGACCAGATCCTGGCACCCTGGCACCCTGGCAGCCCACACTCAAGTCTTCCTCTAATCCTCAGATAGATGGTCTGTGGGTGAGCTCTTGGAGTCGACAGCACAGACTGCCATGGCAACACCCGAAGAACAGCCACCCTCGCGCCTCCCTGAGAGAGGCAGGGGAGCAGAGGAGCGGAGGAGAGGAGAGGAGGCCAGAGGAGTGATATGGAACCAATTAGGAGTCATGCCATTGTTTTATTTTCCACTTCAGAGGGAGAGAAATGCTTGCATGCTGGCGCTGTGCTACACTGAGCTAATGTGGTGGAGGAGACTTTGGTGCAGAAATCAGAGCCGTATGCTTCTCCACTTCAACTTCACAAGGTGAGGAATTAAGGGAAAGCTGGGGGGAGACAATAGCTGCACTCAAGTCAAAGTGTGTGGATATCATGTATGTATCACATGTGTGTATGTATCATATACACACAATACACAGTCACATCAGAGAGATGTGTGCACACACACATTTTACTTCTTTATTTGGATTTGATAAATACGTACATATCATGGCAAAATCCAAATTTGGCTAAAAGGAAGTATTAAATTGAATTCAGAGTTTCAGTCCATATTGTGCATTACAGGTAAAGGGGACACCTGCGCTTCCAGATGAAGAGGCTACCAATTACTGCTGATGTGCAGCAGTACTTTGCGAAGTGTCTGGCCCTTGTTTTAGACCACAGATTTGCAGGCCTCAAACACACACACACACACACACACACACACACACACACACACACACACACACACACACACACACACACACACAGGTACATGCACACACACAAACAACTACAGATGCAAATAAACACACATAGGAATACACACACACACACACACACTCAAACACATGCACACATATCAAAAACATACTTGTAGACCTGGTGCGCTGGAAAATATCCAGGAATTAGCAAACAGGATCAGCACACAGTGTGTGCTGTTTTCGTGCAGCTGGTCTGAGGGCCTATTGAACCTCTATGTCTGGCATTCTGAACATCCATTAGGACCACGTTTGTTTAAAAGAGTCCTTCTGGAGGGAGAGGCATTTTTAGAAACATAGTCGAATGCAGAACCTTCTGGCTAACACTACACACTATAAACGCCAGTGTAGTACCTCTATCAAAATAGAGCATATGGCCGTGGATGGAGGAGTCTGTAACTTCCCACTCCGTGCATGTCAGTGACACCATGAGCGAACATGAACGAATGAATGAATGAATGTAATCTTGTGTTCCTAAGGAGAGAACAAGAACAAGAGAACAAGCAAAAGAGAGAGAAAGCGAGGGAGAGAGAATGTAAAAGAGATGGAGAGATGGAAATGTCTAGCCTGACAGCTCTGAAAGAGACCCTCTCCAGCTTTATGGAGTTCTGGACAGTTTTACTCTGAAGTCCAGTTCCCTAAGGTGTACAATCAAGGGTTCACAAACACTCTCACCACCACACATGCAAACACACACACACACACAGGCACACACACACACACACACACACACACACACACACACACAGACTGAAATGCACAGACATTCGATGAAATGTAGCTTAACACAAAACTGGACACAAGACGCATGCTCTCTCCCTCTCTCACACACACGCGTCTCACGAGGGGAGGAGGAAGAAGCTGGGGAATCTGTTCCTGGGTAATAATGGCCCTTTTCTTTCCCATTTCCACCCTGGCATGAGGCAGCAGTCTGTTTCCTCTCAACGCCGCGGTGACTATCTGCTCTTGTCCCCCTCACCGGCACCATGCTACGACCTGCCTAGCCGTCCCTGCCTTCACTTATGTCTAATAAATACCATATCGGAGCCAAAGGGCCTTGGAATTAACTGATAATTGTTATTTTGCTTTTACAACAGGCACATGTTTATATATTAAACGCACGCTTCCCCTCTCGGTTCTGTGATTTTTTTGTTCAATACGAGACTGGGCCTTTCTCAGCGCTGCGCAGGGCAAAACCACATTTATTTTTAGGCGACCACAGTAAAGGTATGGTTGAATCCTTCGCAAAATTAAAGCCTCGCACTTGCCCCTCTTTAAGCCTTTATAAAACGTCAGCTCCAAGTCAAAGGAGTCTTTGTGTAACAGAGACTAGGCACAACTAGAGAGAGAGAGAGAGCGAGAGAGAGTGAGAGAGAGAGAGAGAGAGAGAGAGAGAGAGAGAGAGAGAGAGAGAGAGAGAGAGAGAGAGAGAGTGGAAGGGAGAGTGAACAGAGATGTATGAATGTGACTAATCTGTGCCAGAGTAAAAAATGTTTATCTATGCTTTGTTCTAAAAGAAGAATGTAGAGCTCAGGACACTTGTTCTTGTTAGTGTCAGTTTAACACATAGAGTTAGAGTTGCTTTTTTAACCAAATTAACTAAACACTCTATTTATTATAACATGTAATAAGCCCCTAACTAGGGTTATATGACATTATAAAACAATTGGGTTCTAGCGCGTAATTTAGCTGTTTCTGATTGGACGAGTGACGTTCCATGCTATAGGTTATTCGTCAACATACCTACAGTTACGGGACTTTTCACAGCTAAAAATAAATCACTCCGCGATGAAACATTCGCATTGATGATAACCGTTAATTCAAAGTTTTTAAAATTCCAAACCAAGACGTTGACAATGGAACTATTTTTTGTTGCGGAGAAACAATGGCGAAATAAACCATTTTTAATCAATAACTTCGTGTTGAAATGTTAATTTGTTGACAGTAGAATTGTTTTATAAAAGCAATATAGCACTCGTGGGAGTGGGGTAGGTAAGGGATAATCCCACGGGTGCTATATTGCTTAATTAATATAAGCCATCATTATCTAAGCCTCTCACTCTTACTCTAACGCCAGCGTTCCAGAGGAGTGGATAAGTGCCCTACAGGTCTCTTCCTCTCCCATTAGAGGAGCATCAATCAGCCCAGCTGCTGACTGACAATGAGAGAAAACCGACGTTTTACACTGCTGGGTGTTAACAGTTTTTTAAAACTCTGTCTCATTTGTATCTCCACACAATCCACATAACACCGCATATCTCCTGCAAAATGAAAGAGTGGATTCAAAACTCGATAATCACTTTTCATAATCTACATTTTGTGTCAAATACAGCTATGTTTACGGTTATACTGGCTCGATCACTAAATACACACTGGTGTGATGAATTTAAAACAATCCTATCTTTGTTAGGCTAATGTCTTTGAGGTTACAGTGTAACAGTGCACTTCATTTAACAATCTGACAAAATGGTTACTGCATGGATCTATAACTGAACAGGAGTTTAACAGAGCTTTTCCAGAGAGTCTGTATGAAGAAATAAAATGGGTGCTGCTCAACTGACACATCTACTGTTTTGCCTCCACAAGCGCCATCAGAACCCAGAGGTGATCCAGAGCACCTGGGCTCCCACTGTCCAGCCACAGTCACTGTGACACAGCCCAGGGTACTGGGAGAGGCCCAACACAAATAACAGGGGGGAAGGGGGAGGCCAGCCAAAGTACTGCACTGTAAAGTGTGTGCGTGTGTGTATGTGTGTGTGGGTGTATGTCACTGTTATGTGTGTGTGTGTGCGTGTGGGTGTGCGTGTGTGAGTGTCTGATGCACAAGCACGCTTGAATATATGTGTGGCTTATAGAGAATAAAACAGTTACATTCTATGACAGTGTGGAAGTTACTGTAAAAAACTGAACGTGATTAACGTTTCTCTTGTACTGCTTCTCTCTTGTACTGCATTTAATTGCCTGCAGAGGTAAACCAGCTCTCGAATAAGTGCTCTGTTTACATCTTTAAATGTATATCACTGTGAAAGAGGTTTGATAACACATGAAAAGTTGTATCCAGTTAATTAGAAGTATAGAAATCAATTATTAGAAACTGCATTGATTTTTGGAACATATAACCACAGGAAAGGAGGGAGGGTTGAAGGAGTGAGAGAGGGAAATCACGGGTAGAGATGGGAAAGAGAGAGAGAGAGAGAGAGAGAGAGAGAGAGAGAGAGAGAGAGAGGAAAAGAGATTGGGAGAGACCATGGGATTCAGCAAAGGCTTGTAAAAGGTGTCATCAGCACACACCCAATAAGAGCTCTCTCATACACACACACAACCACACACTCACACACACACACACACACACACACACTCCCATGCTGTGAGCTCTTGGGCTGTGGGACGCTGGCCTGGGTTTGATTAGGGTGTGTGATGGTGATGGCGTGTGTTTGGAAATAAAAACACTCTCCAAGGCCCCGCGTCACCAATAAAGAACTGTTGAGAAAAAAGCAAAAAGGCAAAGACATGGCAGAAGCAACATAATGAGTTATTACCACTTCACTTTGTTCTCTTCATCACCCTCTTCTCTTCGCCGTCATGTGCTGCCCACATGGAGTGTTGGCTCATGGATATGTCTGAGACAGTGTGTGTGGGTAGGACTGTATGTGTGTGGGTGTGTACACAAAGCATATCAACTGATCTGTGCATGTGTGTAGTACACACTCTGTGTGTTTAGTGGTGTGCTGTGTGTCCACATCTACATTCTTAAGTTGATCTTTCCTCCAGAAACGGCCCCAGTGTTCGCAGAGGGAGCAGGACCCTGGGAACAGTGATGATGGAGATGGGGAGTTGGAGGGTGGAGAGAAAAGCCCTCACAGCTTCCAATAACAGCACCCCCAGACCCCCACCCCCACCCCCAGAAATGTCTCTCAGTCCCTCTGTGTTTCTCTCTCTCTTCCTTGTGTTCCTCCTCTGTTGTTGTTGCATCATATTACTGCGTCTGAAAGGCATTAGCCAATGCACAGCCTTTTTGTGGTTGTTCTGGCAGCATCTGACTAGCTGGAAAATCTCTGGTCAGAGGGAATCATGTCAACATAATAGTATGTGTTTGATGTGTGAGTGTGTGTGTGTGTGCCCGCGTGCGTGTATGTGTGTGTGTGTGTGTGTGGGTGCGTGTATGTGTGCGTATGTGTAACGTGTAGTGAGTCATGGTTTGGGCAGCAAGAGACGATTTCTCACAAACGCCGTCCCAATGAGTGACTCTAAACTCTATTGGAGCAGCCAGGAGACGTGGGGGAGTGTGATTACTGTTAGATGGGATGGGATGGGATGCTACCCGTTCCCATGGGAACCGGAGATACACTCACAGTCATGGCCATGGGAGAGATGGGAGAGAGGGGGAGTCTGCCCTGGGACAGGTGGTGGTGGTCACCAGAGGAGAATGGGGATACACATACCAGGATTCACAGACCAGGCTTTTGTGTGTGTGTGTGTGTGTGTGTGTGTGTGTGTGTGTGTGTGTGTGTGTGTGTGTGTGTGTGTGTAGAAGGAGAGTATAACACTATGTGTGTCTGCTGAAGAGGGAGAGATAGACAAAATGAGAGCTAGACAGAAAAATTGTCAAATTCCCCACAAGAGCAGATGTGCGCAGCTGGAGATCCTTGGCATAATGTAAGCATCAACCCGCATTCAATTTGAAAACCCATCCCTCTCTCTCCTTCTCCCTTCTCTCTATCTCTCACTCCCTGAGCTTCCCTCTTTGTGTGTCTGTGTGTGTCTGTGTGTGTGTGTGTGTGTGTGTGTGTGTGTGTGTGTGTGTGTGTGTGTGTGTCTCTCTGTGTGTGGGGTGTGTGTGTGTGTATTTGTTTATATTTAGTACATCCACTGTGATCATTCCATGGTTACGCTCCAATCATTGTCACTGTGCATAAGCCACAAATGAATCCCCAAGAAGTGAACGTCGCCCAGAGCCTCTCTGCTACGCCCGTCTGCACCCCCCACTGGTGTTGCAGTGGCAGTGCAAGAGCCTCTGGGAGGTGCCTGGGCTAAAGTGTCTTCATTGTGGACACCTGAAAAGGTGTGGATCCAAGGCATGGAGCCTGTCTCCAGGGGTGGGCTCACATTCTCCCCCCCCCCCCCCCCCCCCCCCGCTGGAGCCTTGAGCTCAGGCTGCTCTCCTCTGGGCAGCTTCTATATGCTTCCCTTCCATTTGAAGATGAATTAGCTATTTGTTGAAAGAAAGAACATAATTTTAGATCTCCAGTTAACATTGCAGCCTACAAGCCGGGTCGTTACAATCTTCTGAGCCCTGCACACTCTCTCAATTAAGTCTTGCATAATATTGTGTAATCATTCGAAGGAGCCAAAACACAAAAGCACATTGAGTAACTCCTCAAGCATGTCGAGCAGGGTGATTTTTTAAACACACACACACACACACACACACACACACACACACACATACACACACGACTGCAGGAGAAGGAGAAATCTGGACTGGTTCTAAATTGATGTACTCAATCCCTCTGAGAATCCAGTGACTAACAGAGGAGCCAATTGGCTATGCTAGTTTAAACAGAAGATAGGAAGGGTAGTTGGACACGAAGATGGAAAACTATTTCCAGGGAGAAACGGTAGAAAATACATTTTCTTGACATTTCAATTAACTGTCTTACTCTTCAGCCAATGACACGATATTTCCAACAGGAATATAACATTCGGGAATATCAGTATGCGTGTATGTGTGTGTGTCTCTGTGTGAGAATGTGTGTGTGTGTGTGAGTGTGTGTGTGAGTGTGTGTGTGTGTGTGTGTGTGTGTGTGTGTGTGTGTGTGTGTGTGTGTGTGTGTGTGTGCGTGAGTGAAATAGAGTTAGGGGCGGGTGTGTGCTTGTGGTGTATGGGAACGGAAGGAAGGTAGGATTACTTTATTAAAGAACATGGATCATTTCTTCAAGGATTAAGTGCTTGCCTTAACACACACACTCTTAGAAGCCAGTTTAACAGTCAGTGGACAAACACCCTCCTCTCTCTTCCCCAGTTCCGCTCTCTCGTCTGACCATCTCCTCTTCACCTTTCTCTCTGCCTCTGTTTCTCTGTCTTGTTCTCTATTTCTTCTTTGCTCTTTCATTTTTGAGAGTAGAGAAAATCCCCCACGCTCCAATATGAGTTTTGGAAACGGCAAAGAGCACTCCACTGTTTCCATAACCCGCAAATTAATTAAAAGAATATTGCTTTCCCCCTACTTCATATAAAACAAAAAGAACCCCCCAACACACACACACACACACACACACACACACAGGGAAAAAATCCAATCATTTCCAGCAGGGTTCTCATCGGTGCGTCTGAGGAAGGGGGGAGTGCGTTGCAGTGTTGGGATGAGCCGGGTTCGACAAGGATCGACCCACATTCCATCCTATATTAATACTCCACACCCAGCCGTGGAGCCAGAGCCAGAGCCAGAGCCAGAGCCAGAGCCAGAGCCAGAGCCAGAGCCAGAGCCAGAGCCAGAGCCAGAGCCAGAGCCAGAGCCAGAGCCAGAGCCAGAGCCAGAGCCAGAGCCAGAGCCAGAGCGAGGGGAGCGGCACAAAGCAGCACTCTGTTTACCCTGGCACTCGCTGGCCTGCCTGTCGTCTGGAGTAGTTCTGCAAGACGCAGGACAAGCAAGCGAACGGGGAGGGAGAGATTGAGAGCGAGAGATAGATGGATGGGCAGACAGTAGAAAGTGAGAGAGCGAGAGAGAGAGAGAGAGAGAAAAAGATAGAGAAAAAGAGCAGTGCAGAGTCTGAAAACTCCATTTGAGTATTGTAAAAAGCTGACAGGCCCAGCTCAGCAGTAAAAGACAAAGCAGAGCAGCCAGAAAGGCAAATAGCAGTGAGGGCTGAATTTCACAACACGAGCTGAAAACAGAGACATTTCACACACACACACACACACACACACACACACACATACACACACACACACACACACACACATACACACACACACACTAAAATAACTTTTGTTATTTTAGGTAAGGCCTGAGTTCAGAAGCTGCTATCATGAGCATGAATCTTCCTCATGTGTTAGTATAAAATCATCCAGTATATCTGCTGCTACATGATTTATTTCATCCACTGGTGGGGGAAATACACGCTAAAAGTAGCTTCTGGTGTTTATAAACGTTACTCTCCTGAGTTGGATGTCCAATGGGAACTCTGGACAAAGAGTGTGTTCTTCCTGAAGCCTTGTCAGCCCATCACACCACTCCCTAAATAATCAGAAGATGATCTGTGTTTTCTCTGCCACCACCTGAGCACCACCCAGCACCTCCATCCTGGGGCACACAAGGTGCAGCCTCAGGTTGGTCATCGTGTTAGGACACACACACACACACACCTCCTTTTGTCCACTTTAGGGTCCAGCGATCAGACTCCAGAGACTGGCCGCCCCATATGACAGGATTTGCCTTATAAGGCCCCCGACCTGATGGTTAGGAAGGATGGGTGGCATGCCAGGGTCGGGGATATGAGAGAGACAGAAAAAAAACCCTACATCTCTATCTATGGGCTGATATTGCATTCCCTCGACCACAGCCATTTGTCTGTCAAACGGCTCCATATGTGTCCTATGAGGGTATCCCACCAAAACACAATAACACAGTCCAGTATTCCTTTCAGACTTCACAGAGCAGGACTGGGCAAGCAGAAGGCCTGCACATGCACATGCACACACATGCCACACAGGACAGGACAAACAACAACACTTTATTTTTTTTCGTAATTGACTTCCAGCTTGGTTTTTCCCGTAAAAGCACAACATCCAAAGCAATTGTTTACAGGAAAAGCAAAATGTTTTCACAGTTGCCTTGAACAGTTTAGCTCAGATACAGAGAGAGGGAGAGAGAGAGAGAGAGAGAGAGAGAGAGAGAGAGAGAGAGAGAGAGAGAGAGAGAGAGAGAAATAAATGAATGGGAGCCAAAAATCCGACCCCTTGTTCTTTCTCACACACACAAACTGCAGCTTATTTTCAGCAGGCTTCATCTCTGTCAAGGCTGATGAGACTGTGGCACACACACACACACACACACACACACACACACACACACACACACACACACACACACACACACATGCACACTGGGATTGTGGATTTAACCCATTGTTTTATCAGCAATCAAGGAGGAGAACCATAAGATGAATGAGCGTGAAGCTTTTTCAACATCAATCTCCACACCTCAGAGAGGAGAGGGGGTGTTATGACAAATGGACCCTTCCACACCACACCACTGGCCTTGATTTCTCTAGGGGGAGGGAGGGAGGGCGGTCTGCGGAGGTAATTGCTTCAGTGTTGGGTAACCTGGATGTGGGGACCAGGAGGCACATTTAAAGACATTCAACAGGAAATCCCTGGTCTGCTGGAGCTCGCCACGAGTGAAGGGCCAACTTCCATACACACCCATTCCCAGAAGTGTCCTCATACACACATGCGAGAATAGACACGTACTGTCATAATGTGAAGATGACACACACACACGATAGAACCCTTCACAGGTGTCTGAATATGCCTGAGAGTGTGAGTTAATTGCACAGAGCTTTTTGACAAATGTAAAGACAAGAGAGTTTGAACACAAATCTAGACCTGTGTCTGAGCTTAATCTTCAGCTCCAGACGGAACTGAGAAAATAAATGGGAGGGTGTTGACACTGAGCTAAGACATGAAACGTTTCAGCTTTAAGAAAACAAACACTATCCAAACTCTACTTTAAACAGAACCCCCCAATTACTAGCTAACCTTTTTTAAACATCCACAAAGCTGAACCTCCGCCTCTGCTTCGTCTGTGCGGGGAGGGCAACTGGCTCAAACTGAAGGGAAAGTGTACTGCAGTGTCTGGGGGTTGAGCAGCAGAGCTGAGAATGAGTCAGACACCAGTCAAGCCGTCTGAGGCCGAGAGCGAGTGAAAGCAGGACCCAGATGAGAGGAGGGTACCCATACAGGAGAGAGAGACCAGAGAAGCCAGAGACCAGAGAGAGGGAGGACAGAGACGAGAGGGAGGGAGGGAGGGAGGGAGGGAGGGAGGACAGAGATGAAGGATGGGTTGGTAGCGTAGAAGGAGGGAGGGACAGTTGGGAGAGAGAAAGAATTAGGAGATTACTGTGCCCTTCTAACAAACAGACACACAGACAAGCACTGCCATACATACACATGCTCTCATTCCCTCTTTCTTTCTCTATCTCTCTCCTCTTTCCTTGTCACCCCATTCCTTGCTCTTGGATTCTTCTCCCTGCGGGGCGCCGGGCCCTCAACGTGGCTTTGAGTCTGATGCTCAATCTGGCCCTACTGTAGCTCCTGTTCCCTCTCACACTCCACACTGTGTGTGTGTGTGTGTGTGTGTGTGTGTGTGTGTGTGTGTGTGTGTGTGTGTGTGTGTGTGTGTGTCAGTGGTATCAAGAAAAGAGAGATGTTGTGAGGAAGAAACAGACAAGAGAAAAATAAGATTATTTAGAATGACACACACACACAAACCAACAGCTAGCCTGAGACAAGCTAAACCAGAAACACACTAAGGTCTCTCTATGTTCTCTTTGGGGTGTATGACTGTACAGAAGTCCTCTCTCGGGTGGCTTGGCTAAGTAAGAAGGCAGGGAGGCAGGTAAAGCTGTAGCAGTAGTCTCTGGAGTCCTCCACACACACAAACACAGACACCCACCAAATCACATACACCACACCCACACACACACACACACACCACACCACACCACACCACACCACCCACACACACACACACACACACACACACACACACACACACACACACGCACACACACACACACACACACACACACACACACACAATGCTCCATTCTTTCCCTCTGTTGGAGGGGGATTTATGTAGTGAGTCGGCGTGGAGGCAGGTCCTCAGGTGGGTCAGGTAGAAGCTGTGGGGCTCACTGCAGTGTGACCTTGTGACAGCCGTCAGGAGTGAATTACAGAGCTGATCCCCATTCCACTCTGCACCACAGGAGAGGCTCAGGCCATGCTGCAGCCAGACACAGCTCTCACATGTCACATATCAGCAGCACAATGCCACATTTAGAATGGAAGAGAATTTAATAGAAGTATTCCACATTTCAGTTCTAACTTAATAGCATGGGATATTCAATGCAGACTATCAGTTGACCCAATACAATATGAAGGAGAGCTAGTGTGTGTGTTTGTGTGTGTGTGTGTGTGTGTGAGTGTGTGTGTGTCTGTGTAGCAGTGAGAGAAAATGAGAGAGAGCAAACGCAAAGAAACTAAAGCTTCATATCAAAACTCTTGAGACAGATCCAGTCCTTAAGGAACAAGCCCTGCTACCCCCCCCCCCCCCTCCCTCCCCCTTAATTGGGAGTGCCTGCTCCAGACAAAGGCAAAGGCATCAGCTCTGATGCAGAGAGGAGATAAGACTTTTTATTAGCACCGATACCCCACAAGACTTTTCCACTATTTACGTGTGTGTGTGTGTGTGTGTGTGTGTGTGTGTGTGTGTGTGTGTGTGTGTGTGTGTGTGTATAACTGACTTATTAGCCCGACAGGTTTTTGTTTCGTCCCTGTACTCTCTGAAGGCTTCTGGTGCTACAGCAGCGTGAGCCCTCAGTTTGCACAAAAAGGTAATTTTAATCAGGCAAACGCTAGCCACCTTAATCTGCGGGCTCCTCCTGCAGGATAAACAGAGGATATCCCAGGCTTAGCATGCTACCGATACCTGCGCTCATGGAAAAGTAATTTTGGCGAGAGCCACCCCGGTGCCGCCATTCCCGCCACCCAGTGAGCCTCTCCTAAAATGGCCTAATCCCTCGTTCACACATAAAATCATTATTATTCCTGTGAGCCGGTGCAGGCCCCCTGAGGTGGAGCTGCAGTCCGCAAGCTAACAGCGCTAATCTGAGACCTCTGAGGGGATCCATGTCCACCCAGGTGCCCCCGCTCCGGGGCCGTGTGGGAGCAGTTTTTTAAGCAGGCTCAATTTGTTTGTGGTATTTCATAATAATGTCAGATCAAAGGCCATAATCTGCCAAAGCTTAACACCAAATGTGGTGCATGAACATTAGCATGCGTGTGTGTGTATGTGTGGGGCATGTTTATCGGTCTTTGTGTGTGTTTCTGAACTGGTGCAAAATGTATCCTGGCAAATGCCACCATGACTGTGTAGCTAAAACTCATTTTTCTCCCAGCTTCTCATATGACCAGACGTGGCATCTCCGGTCCAGCGTGTGCTACTGTGAGATGAATGAGTTGTCGGTGGTGACGGCAGGCTCAGGGGGACATAACTCAGCCTCAGGAGCCTCAGGAGCCTCAGGAGCCTCAGGAGCCGGCAGCACGTTCAGCAGCCCTACTTAGTCTCGCTGCAATGTTTTTCCAGTCCTGTGTTACCTACGCCCGATCATGGCTCTTATGGTCAACATGCCAGGACACTGAGTAATGGTCCCTGTCTTTGTCTCTCTCTCGCTCTCTCTCTCTCTCTCTCTCTCTCTCTCTCTCTCTCTCTCTCTCTCTCTCTCTCTCTCTCTCTCTCTCTCGCTCTCTCTCTCTCTCTCTCTCTCTCTCTCATTCCCTCCCTATTCTGTCTTTGTCATGCCAAGATTGTTAACAGCGGTGACTTTTCTCCCACTTAAGGCCCAAACTATTACCCTGTAAACTTGGCTGTGCCTGCTGGCAGTAATTGAGTGGTCAAGAAAGGAATCAATTTCAGATTTCAGCTGAACCTGGAGAAATGCAAGCCAGAGGGGCTAAATCTCCAGGTAACTCTCAAATCTCCCCGGGGTTAATTTATGGGGCCTGAGTTCCAGAGGGCCTTTCCACTGTAACCTGACTAAACGGCACCCGGTTGCTCTTTAAAACACTAGACCCTTGCATGCCATGGAATACTAACGCAGCAGGCTCATTTTCAAGCTTCCTCACTCAACAAGTTATCAGCAGAGGCTTACACAAAACTCTTGTCGTTCTATTTTCAGGGCTGGCTTGGACTCTTCGTTTGCTGCCGGTGGTTATCACACTTACACAGCCACTTGAGAGGCATGACTGGTAGCGTGTGTCTCTACGTGTGTGTGTGTGTGTGTGTGTGTGTGTGTGTGTGTGTGTGTGTGTGCGTGTGTGTGTGTGTGTGTGTGTGTGTGTGTGTGTGTGTGTGTGTGTGTGTGTGTGTGTGTGTGTGTGTGTGTGAGAGAGAGAGTGCTTCTATCTGTGGGTGGTTTAAGTGAGTGTGCACTGTGTAGTCACCCTTATCGGTCACACTGGACTGCAGACAGGGTCCTGACACTGACTCAGGCACAGCTGCGGGCAGCTAAGAGGGCCAGAAGGGGACACGTGCAAACCTAAGTGACACAGATGTTTATGGCCACTGCAGGTGACTCTTGGTCAGAGGTTGAAATGTGGAGTTTGAGAGTAAATGATTGTGGCGTCTGGAGTAGCTGTGAGATGATGTATTACTGCAGGTTCCCTGTCCCCCTCTGCAATCAGCAGGTCCATTCTCTTGGCTCTCTCGCCACTGCTTGACTTTGGACGCATAAAGGCCCACACCACCTATGAATCAAATCATGTCACATTCGATGCATTAAGTGAAGTATCGCAACAAGAACCAACAGACCTTTTTTCTCGCTCTGCCAGAATGTCTGTGTCTTTTCCAATGGTCTATTGTATTCTCTCAAATTCCCCAGCCCACATTCCTAAGTCAACGTGACGTTCAGTGAGACCACTTGTTATTTGCATCCAACGCTCATAGCCGCCAACCAACCTCGCTTTCGGTGAAAAACAAACTCAATTCCAGTTCAAAAAAGTGAGAAAGTGAAAAAGCGACTTAGTAAATGATAAAAGACAGGGTCTGGCTGAGGATGCTGCCCGCTGATCCTAGCGTGGCTGCGAGTGAATGAGAGCTCAGAGAGAAGCCCTGCCTCACAAAGAGGGCTTTGTATGATAGCATATGCTCTGGACGTGGACAAAATATGATTCCTGCCGCAGCCATGACCCTTTTGATAGGACGCCCCAGAATACTGTTATTCTTCCTCCGCTGGCTGAGAGGCTCCGAGCTCACACTGTGATTGGCAGCAGCTACTGTACCATTCATTCAGTCAATGAAAGTGATTTAGGGCTATACGAGGGAAAGGGTACCATCTGTACAGGCATACACACATACACACATACACACACACAGTTATGCAGATTCACAAAGATGTGCAAAGATATGCACACACACACACACAATGCAAAAAACTATGGATTTATGCACAGATACAAACAGTAATGCATACAAACACACACATCAACACCTACAAGCAGACACACATGCGCACACACACACACACACACACACACACACACACACACACACACATGTGCATGCAAAGACTCCTCCCTTGTGCCTGTGGTATGTAGTTCACCCCCTCCTGTACCTGAGGGTGCTTTTATGGCCACCTCCACACTCTTAATTAATTCCACAGGTGGGAGAGACAGAGCAAAGCAACCCTCAGTGAAAAAAGAATCCCATCTGCTGGAAATGACAGTCCCAGCCGCGCGGCCTGCCTTAATCCTCAACACAGATGGGGCCCCAGAAATGAGGAAAACAACCCCCGGCGCGAGGTCCCCAATAACAGGTAGGCCTGGCGTCCCACTGTGGTTACTACACACAGCGGTGCGGGGAGGAGGAATGACTGACAGGGCAAATCAGTGATAGACAGAGTGTGTTGTGAGGGAGAGGGGAGGGAGGCGAAGAGAGGGAAGAAAGAGAGGGGGGAGGGAAGGGGAGAGGGGAGGGGAGGGGAGGGGAGGGGAGGGGAGGAGAGCAGAGGGGGGAAGGGAGAGATCCACTCTGAACACCTGCCTCCACTTAACCTCCACCATGTCTTTCTGCTTGAGCTGCTGCTTTCTTTCCATCTTTTTTCTGTCTTTCTTTCTGTCTTTCACTCCTCGCTTTCAGCCAGTGGCCCCCAGACATCCCACAGGCATGAGGGGCTTTGGCCTCTCACCCGCCACTCCACCCCCCCAAAAAAAACTCCCCCCAGCACTGCAGGGGAGGTGGAGATGTGGTTCTGAGCCAGCATTCCATCTCTTGAAATACTCCCCCTCCCAAAGATCTGCCCTGTTCCCCCCAAAATGCCTTCAGACCTTCCACTGCCACCATTCAGCCATGCTACAAAAGGCACGGGCACACACAGACACACACACACAGACACACAGACACACACACACACACACACATACACACACACACATGTAAAGAAGCATACATTTGCAGTTTCACACTAACTCAAACACACACACACACACACACACACACACACACACACACACACACACACACACACACACACGCAAGCTGAGAGTGGGGAGTGGGAATTGCAGAGAGAGACGAAGGTCCCCAAATGCTTGTTATGCCAATCAAGAGTGTTGGTTAGGTCAGGAGTGATTCTCACGGCTGCAGAAAGGCCAGGCAGGGTGCCTCTATTCAGCCGCCTCAGCGGGTTAGCAAGGTGGGGGTCTGGGGGCGCCCCTCATTTCTCTCTGAGCCCCAAAACCCTAACCCCCCCCCCCCCGCCCCCCTCCACCACACACTTCTCTCTTTCTAATCACTCCTTCCTTCTTGTACTAGCTTTTATTGAGTACATCCTACATTGATAGACAACCCCCATCCCCTCCTCCCACACACACACACACACACACACACACACACACACACACACACACACAGACACACACACACACACACACACACACACACACACACACACACACACACACACACACTGCTAAGTGGTAATAGGCTCTTGAGTGGCTGTTTGTCTTTGGACTGTGTGCAGTTTGTTTTATGCGGACTCTGAGCAAAGGAGACGGCACACACACTTCCACGCGGCTCAACAGTCTCCGTCCTCGTTCTCTTTTGTTCTCTTCCTCCCTATCTTTTTTTTTGTATACGTCTGCTCTGTTTTGGATTTGGATATGCAGGCTTATCAGAGCAGTGTTCTTCACAGATACTAGCTGGCTGTGGCTCTGGCCTGAGGTGGCCCTGACCTGCTGATGCATGCCAGATGAGGACCAGCTCTGATCCAGAGTCAGCAGGTATCTGGCTTGTGTTGGTGCTTCGGTTAGGTGATAAGCTACATTCTCTGATAAGAAGGATGATGACATACCTTCAGGATTTGTTTACTTTACCCTGACTCGCTGGGTATCACTTTAACATCTCCATCCTCCACTTTCCTACCCTTAAAATAGACCATTAGTCTTGCCCTTCTCTTTTTACCATCATTCCGCTCTCTCTCTTTCTCTCTCTCTATCTCTCTCTCTCTCTCTCTCTCTCTCTCTCTGGCTCTCACTCTCTTCCTCTCTATCTGCTTTTTGTGCTCGTCTGACTCGACTGACTGAGAGTTGCTTCTACTGTTCTGTGAATCATGTTCATTTTTTGTCAAAGACTAGTAGGGTAGTGCCCATGAGGCTTTTCTCCCATAATTCCAATGCATTCTGTTTTCATTAGTTTGCTCTGTAAAATGACTACATACAGTGAACCAACATAAACAGGCTTTTTTTTATTCATGAAGACACCGTTTGTTTATTTGATATGTTTTGGTTTCAGAAAATAAACAGTATGTTTTGCCTAAATTGTGTCTTAATGACAACCAGACATTCAGTACATTTACTGAATACAAATTTGTATCAAAATAAGTTTAGGACTAAAAGTAGTCTTCATTGGCTAAAACTAGACAACACTATTTAGAATTTTTGTTGACAAAAAAAGAGACTGAAATTAAATTTAAAATGGCGGTCAAAATGAACACTTCTGTGAATCCCCCCTTTTGCTTTCCCTCAAACACGGCTGCAGTTGAATAGTTTAATCTTGTAGCTGGCTGGCATGAGGTAGAAAATAGGTGTGAAACTACATGCGCTGCCTCATGGAAAATGAAGACAGAAGGAAATGGCCTTCTAAGAAAAAGAATCACCTATTGTGCTGCTGCCGCTGCTGTTATGAGAGCTTTCAGAAGGAAGCCAAGCTTGGCCTCGGCAGCGGGAGCGGGGCTGTATTTGGGCACAGTCTGCACTAAAAATAGTCCTGGAGTCTGGAGCGTGGAGATGGGGGAGCCCTGTAGAAGAGAGAGGCTATGGGACTCGGAGCTCTGCCCAGGACCTGCCTAGCCATCAGAGAGAGCAAGACAAACTGTGGAATGGCTCTGACTGATGACTCCATGTACGACAAGCTTTATGAGACCCTGAGTCTCACACTGGCTGCTTTTAGTGATTTGTTTGAAACCACATGATTAACCTGAAGTCTAAAAGTGTAAACCCGCACACACACACACACACACACACACACACACACACACACACACACAAACACACACACACACACACACACACACACACACACACACACACACAAACCCTGGATACACATACAAGGTCTGTTTAAATCCTTTTCCTGGACTGCTGGGTCCTGAGAGATAAAGCTGGTGTGTTGACAGGAAATGTGCTGGATGAGAGATGGATGAGATGAGCACCAGACTGCGGCTTGAGGGCGGCCTGATGCGGCTGTTTCTCCAGCAGTCTGACTGGCACACAGAGCGCCCTGAGCACAGGAGTCACCACGGGCCAGAGGAAGAGGCAGAATGCCCCCTAAATCTCCCCTGTGGGCACTCCTTTGATACAGTTAATATTCCTAAAATAAAAACTAAATATGTTGGGCCGAGAGGAGGGAGGGATAAAGTGAAACAGCAGGAGAAAAAGAAAAAAGGGCAATGCGAAAGGAGACATGGAAATATAAGGAAGGGGGGTGACAAGAAGACAAGGAGAGAGAATGAATGACAGAATCTTCTGAGAAGTGTCCTGTTCAGAAGGTGGGGGCTATTTTTAGGAGGTTAAGAGGCGAATGTACAGAAGCCCAACACACGTCACACTCGGCCACGGTCAGCCTGGGTTTCAGAGCCACACACACTCACACACACACACACACAGAAACACACACACACACACACACACACACACAGAGAGACAGAGATTTTGTGACAAAATGCCACACTGATCCCTAAATAGAGGCCTATTTTGGTCACGCCTGTATGGGAAATGCCTATCTGTGTGACTGGGAGAAGTGAACAAGTGCTGTGTGACTCCGGAGTCAAGATGGAGAGAAAAGGAACGATAGACAGAAATGGAGACAGAGATACAGAGATAAGCTGAATGGGCGGAATGAGAGAAGGAGACAGCGGCAAGATTGTGAACAGAGAGAATAAATGAATAGAGAGAATGTAGGAATGAGAAAATATCCTCATCCGTGAGGAATGTTTGGTGAATTCTCTAACTCTCGCATAATGTCCCCATAAAGCTTCTCCCTGCTCCCTGCCTGCACATTTCCAGGTTCATCCCAGTAGCACTCCCTCCCTCCCCTCTCACTCCAGACACTCCTCCCTCCCCTCTCACTCCAGACACTCTGCTCTCCTCCTCCCCTCTCACTCTCCAGGCACTCCTCCCTCCCCTCTCACTCCAGACACTCTGCTCTCCTCCTCCCCTCTCACTCTCCAGGCACTCCTCCCTCCCCTCTCACTCCAGACACTCTGCTCTCCTCCTCCCCTCTCACTCTCCAGGCACTCCTCCCTCCCCTCTCACTCCAGACACTCTGCTCTCCTCCTCCCCTCTCACTCTCCAGGCACTCCTCCCTCCCCTCTCACTCCAGACACTCTGCTCTCCTCCTCCCCTCTCACTCTCCAGGCACTCCTCCTCCCCTCTCACTCCAGACACTCTGCTCTCCTCCTCCCCTCTCACTCTCCAGGCACTCCTCCCTCCCCTCTCACTCCAGACACTCTGCTCTCCTCCTCCCCTCTCACTCTCCAGGCACTCCTCCCTCCCCTCTCACTCCAGACACTCTGCTCTCCTCCTCCCCTCTCACTCTCAGGCACTCCTCCTCCCCTCTCACTCCAGACACTCTGCACTCCTCCTCCCCTCTCACTCCAGACACTCTGCACTCCTCCTCCCCTCTCACTCCAGACACTCTGCTCTCCTTCTCCCCTCTCACTCTCCAGGCACTCCTCCTCCCCTCTCACTCCAGACACTCTGCACTCCTCCTCCCCTCTCACTCTCCAGGCACTCCTCCTCCCCTCTCACTCCATACTACTCGTCCTCCATCAGCACTCTCCAGAAGAAAACAGAAGTCAAGGATACACTTATCACACAAAGACGCCGTGGCAGACGCTAATCACCAAGTGCCGTCCCTCTGTTCCGTTGCCAGACTCCGAGTTGATGATACGAATAACACTTTCATCTCCACCTCGCTTGGCTGGAATGTCTTCTTCCCTGCCCATCTGGTGGCTGAGGGCTCGGCACTGGCCCCTCTCTCTGACAGACACACAAAGGCATCTTTTCTTCTCCTCCTTAAAGGTGTAGATCCACTCAGGGCTCAGGGAGGTCATGAAATATGCTTCCCATGGATTGTTCTTGGCACGCTCGCCTCCTGAAGAGGTGAAAATGACTTTACCTTCTGAGGAAGATCTATCCAGGCAGGCCCTTGCCAAAATATTCCGTCTTGTTATCCTCCTCCATGTTTTTTTTTACTTGACCTGCATTATTTTTGGACCAGTCTTCAAAACGGACTGATTCACAGTTCATGTGGGCCTTGAATGATGATGGTGGTGCCTTTGTTGGCAGGGACATAGATGGTCAAAGCATGAAACAGAACGAGTTGGTTGTCTGACTCAACGCAATACAATTGGACTGAAGCTTTTAACCTCACAGAAGCATGACTTACTGGTTGGAAGTATTTGGGAAACAGAGGACTGCTGCTATTGAAAGGCTCATCTGATAATGATCAAGTGTTCGTACACTCTGAGACATAAAACTGGATCTAGATAAGGAACAGAACTCATAAATTGAATATGTCCATCCTGGCCAAGGGACTGTAAAAGAGAATGCCTAACTTGCTACACAGAGATGACAAGGAGAGGGAATCCAGAGAGTGAAAACAGAGAGGTAGAACCGAATGGTGGTCAGCCAAGTCCAGGTGAACTTCACTGCTGGGAATATTTTCCCCTAGTTAATCCCCCAACAGCAGAGCCCAGAGTATAGCATAAGCAGACTTAAGGACACACACACACACACACACACACACACACACACACACACACACACACACACACACACACACACATAGAGTACACAACGGCAGAGGCATAGGTGATGAGGTGGACAGAGGGAGAGACAGGCAGTGACAGATAGAGTGAGAAAAATGAGGTCAGACTATCAATGCATTCAAACTTGGTTTCTTGCAATACACACAGCCTGTAACACAAGACGCATCAAATGTAAACACGCTGCATATTCCAGCGATAGTCACTCTCCCTTCTTCCGTCCCTTCTTGGTATTGTGTCCCTGAACACAGAAGACATATTCATTCCCTGAAGATCTGAGAACTTGGGCACAAACACGAGAGGCTGGAATGGGAGATGTGCCGTGCCTCATTTTCTTATTTCCCTCCACAGCTGTCAGTGACAGCCTGAGAGGCGAGTTCAAAGTGGCCTGCCGAAGGAAGGAGAGTTCAGCGTGGACGTTTATCCTAGCGAAGGGCAAGATGGAGAGAATTACCAGCGCCAACATGGACTGTTCTGACCTACATTCCCTCTCTGTTATTTCACATATCTCCATGCTCTGTGAAACCACCGCTAATTGCTTTCACATTACAAAGCCGCCCGGCCGTTCCTGGGCCCTATCCAAGACCACCTTCAAGTTGTGAAACTGTGTACGCCGCGCATGCTACTTTCACCTTTGTGCTTGAGTAACAGGGGGAAAAAAGGAAAGCTTCAGGGTGAGAGATTTGGTCAAGTTTACCTCAAAAATGCAAACGTGGTGCAGACTGGGAAGCCTTTGTTGACAGAAAAATGTTGAGGGTTATTTATGACTTACTCTAAAGGGCTTAATGTCATTAGGCCTCTCTGAGGCACTTGGGTTTCATTTAAATTAAAAGGCCTATTCAATCTGAGTGCTGTTCAAGGGTCGAGGGAGAATATATTGCTCTTGGTGGATTTTGACTGTTCACACGACACAATGCAATCCAGATTCTGACAACTGGTCTAGAGGCTTACAGAAGAGTTTGCTTGGTCTGTTTCTTCACACAAATGATTAGTTGGCATTAAAACCCCAGTCTAAAAGCAGATGTTGTTGAAGCATGGGCCAACATATCACAAACTATAACAAAAAAATGGGTCAAAAATATAAGCCTGCTATTCTGTGCCATTGAAAACATACTTGTCTTTCATTGGATCTTGAGATTATCCAAATTTATATATTTTTTTAAAGATGTACAGCACTGAGTTCTAAGGTGAACATTTCATTTCATATTTTTTTCCTTTCTGAGTTCTCAGTTATCTCAATGTGATTCTAGGGATGTGAATCGAGAACCGGTTCCAGTTGAGAACCGTTTACAAATTGTCTGAACAATTGGAATCATATGCCTCCAAGGTTATCAATTCATTTTTTTGATGGCGGCATGTTTTTCTGACAGTTGCAACTGCAGTTTTGCCTGACACCTCTGCATGTCGACCATTCCATGGTCTTTCATCACTACATCACTGCTAGTCTCCTCCTGTGTGTGAGGGGCTTAAGGCTAAACTCACACCGGCCAGCACTACTTAGCATCTTCCTTGCCCATGTGCTCAAGCTCCCTCCCACAGAAAAGTCTCATGGACTGTAGTTCCATGTTCTTTGTTAGTCTCTACACCCACCCTGTATCAGCTGACCCTGCTCTATGGTGGTGCCTGAAGAGACACGCTGACCCTGTTGGCGGATCTTGGCCAAACCTTTTGTAGTGTTCAGGCGACCATCCCCAATGACAGGCTCCACAGCTGGAGAACCCATTAACCCAAAGAGATCAAAGGATTCTCATAGAGAATGCTCATTATTCTGCAGAGAAATTGTTGATTTTATGTGCAAGTTTTATATTTGGTTCAAGCTTATTCCCTTTTGAAAAGGAGTATTGTAATTCATTCAAATGTTAGGTATAACTGCCCATGTTTCTTAATAAGGATTGATTATATAGTTTCATATTTGTTTTCCAAGTTATATCCTTTAAAAATTAGCATTGTAATTTATTTTAAAATGTTCAAATGTTATAAGACAGATACTCTACACTGTGTTCAGACTCAGAGATAATAAAACACATACGTTGATGCAGAAAACCTGTGTAAGTCTACTGTTTCCACACAGAAAATGTATCAGGAATCAATAAGGCCATCGATAAAGAATTGAAACGATAAGCAGAATTGATAATGGCATTTGTAACAATCAATAAAATGTGATCAGTTCCCATCCTTTGTGAAGGAAGACTTTACTGGGCCATCCTCATGTGGTGTGCTTTAAGTGCCGCAGTTTTGTTCTAATGGGACAAGCAGAAGGTGAGTGATCTGTAATTGATTTACAGGGTCACAGGAGAATGACGTGACTGCTATGTGCGTGTGAAGGTCACGCACACACACACACACACACACACACACACACATACACACACACACACACACACACACGCACGCACGCACGCACACACACACACACACACACACACACGCACACACACACACACACACACACACACACACAAACGGTACATACACAATCACAGACATAAATACACACAGACAAATACAAAAACACACACAACGATACACATGCACACACACACACACACACACACACACACACACACACACACATACAGTACATACACAAACACAGACATAAATACACACAGACACATGCAAAGACACTTCTTTGTCTCTTTGTCTCTTTCTTTTACTCTCATCCAGTCTCCGTGTTGTCCACATAATTCACACAACGGCCCGCACACTGATTGAATTTATTTTATATTGAGTTTGATCGGTTTATTGCTTTTCATACGAGCTTACAGTGTAAACAAAAGACAAACTGTGTGTAACTTAATGACGGGCAGCGAAGACTAGGGTGTATCTGAAGGTTGGCAATTATCCCTAATTCAATTTACATTAGAGCCAGTGGAGAGACCACTGTGGAGGGACACTCCAGAGGTGTTATATTTACACTGCATCACATTAACCACCCCACGTCAGGTGGGTTAAGCCTAACGTCACCCTTACATCACACTGGATATTTAACAGCCCTGGGTTGCACTGAAGGCAGGCTCTCCCAAAATACCCCCCCCCCCCCCCCCCCCCAGGTTTGACGAGCCCTGCAGGCCAGCTGAAGCCAGGCTTTTAGGAAAAGCTCTCTCTCTCTGGTGAAACTGGTCCAGTTCAAAGCAAGCAATCACAGCAAGTTAGTCTTGACTGTCTTCATATTTAGATGTGTAATAAAACAGCCATAAATTGTGAATGCCTTCCGCCTACAAATCACTCTATAATGTGTCAAAAAACTACAATATTGAGATCCTTGGCCCCTCCATGTAATGCTCTAATTGTCATCTTTTCTCTCTCTGCCTACGAGTGCTTGTTAAAATTTCAGAACCATATAAACAGCGAAAGAACAAAATTAAAGAATGTTGTTCACAGTGACAGAAAACTAAGACAGCCAAAGACACATGTGGGATCTCCAGGGTACATTCTTGGATAGTGGAGGTTGATTTAAACT
Organism: Sprattus sprattus; assembly: GCF_963457725.1. NCBI lineage: Eukaryota > Metazoa > Chordata > Actinopteri > Clupeiformes > Clupeidae > Sprattus > Sprattus sprattus. Next base: position 55,379,079 of record NC_137921.1, on the reverse strand, counting down.
CTGCTGAGGTCTGGGAGCTGAAGGTCTACAAAAGAAACACCCAGCACAGGGAACAGCGGAGGAAACAGTCCGCTGTAGTACGCTCTTACTCCAAGACTCCGGGAGGAGGTTAAGCAAACAGCTCTGGGAATCATGCGGACCTAAGCTCCTTAGCAGCCACTCCGAGAAGGAGCTCATTGGGGTTTGATGGGGTGAGAGGTGGGAGGTGGAGGGGCAGTTTACGGTCACTGCTCCACACACAGGCACTCTCCCTTACTCTCCACCGAATTAACTGGGCCTGCGGTGAATTAATAGCATCAAAGCGCGGCTCGTTTGTTTAAACAGGTAAAGTTAACCTGGATAAGCCCGGATAAGCACTACAGCACATGTAGGAAGTAACGCGGGGAAATTAAAATGGTGCTGAGTTACGGCTGGAATTGCCTGCGACTGTGAAAAGCATAATGAAGACTCCTGATGGGGGGAGCAGATCCGTGCTTACTCAATGCTCCGCTGTAAGCGAGCGGCAAGGCCACGCACAGTCATTCTTCACTGCTTTGTGGGTTCTCTCGTTTCTTTATGCTAACACACTGAGCCAACAGCACCTTCTGCTCCCCTTTGTCTCCTTCCTATTTGAAATAAATTACCTTTCTCCATCCAGTTTGTTTGGGAGCTCACAGATGGAGATCAGCTACACAGAAGACACGGATACACCAATTTCCCCTCTCCGGTCCTCTTCCCCCAACACCTCCCCCTCACCCCACTCCTACCCTCCTTCTCGCCCTCCACTCACGGAAAACAACGGGGCTCTGAGGTTGACGCAGCCTCATTTCCTGCCTGGCTGAAATCGATGCCCTCTCGCTGAGCAATACCTCGACTGGAGGGAGCAGCACTGGAGCTGAACTTGGACCCGGTCCAAGTGTGAGGAAAGACCAAAACAAAACAAAACCGAACACAACGAAACAAAACATTTAAAAAATCTTGAGCAAAGTATCGACGGTTCTGCCCAGGCTGAAAAGCATCCAAAAAGGAAATTAAATAACAGTGGAAATCTAAAGAAGGGAAAAAAAGAATTCGAGGCTTGGTTTTGAACAGGTAAACTCAATTTTCCCCTCAACCCTTGTAAAGATTTGTATCCACGTCCAAGCCAACGCGGCATTCCTCATCCCACAAAATACTTTTCCCATCACGGCCCGATCCCACTAGGATTTCATTCCAACGGGGGCAAACACGGAAGCAGCCCACATTGGCAGAGGCTAGTCCCAGCCTAACCCAAACATGCTAGATCGTAAACTATGTGCACACTCAGATTTAGGCTCAGCCAGCATCACATGAATGAGTTAAGTCCTAGGGGGGTTGGCCCATCTCTGAGTATGTGCTCAAGTCCTCTATCCCAGAGCCACAACTTAATGCAGATTACTGCGTGTTATTTCCACTCCCAATAGTTCAATTGATGCTCAAATTATCCAGGAAAATCTTGGATACCTAAAGAAATCTTTAGAAGGGGGATCATTCAACAGGAAACCTCAACATGCCAAGTGAGTGTTACAGACTTTTTAACATTTAAGACGCACCGACAGTTGGGTTGAATTAGTTTTCCAGGCAGTCACTGAAGGACACCGACTCCCCAGGCAGAATGTGTGTGTGTGTGTGTGTGCGTGTGTGTGTGTGTGTGTGTGTGTGTGTGTGTGTGTGTGTGTGTGTGTGTGTGTGTGTGTGTGTGTGTGTGTGTGTGTGTGTGTGTGTGTGTGTGTGTGTGTGTGTGTGTGTGTGTGTGTGTGAGCGTGTGTGTGTGTTTGTGAAGAAGGGGGGCACAGGATGATCCCAGGGCCAGGCCAGCTCGTCCTTCTCCTTGGGGCCTGTCTCTGAGGGCAAGGATGGCCCCTGGCACCACAGGCGATGGCATTTCCCTCCGCTCCGTCGGCACATAGCTGGGCTCTGGCCTCATCGCCCACTGTGGCTCCGCTTGGCTAATGATCACAGAGAATTAGGGAAATTGAGCTTTATATTTTGGGATTCCACGGTTGGTGTGGTCGGGTAAGTCATTTCTGCCTCACCACAGGGTGAGAAAGCAGAGTGGAGAAAAGGAAAGGAGAAGAGGAGGAGCGGTCTGGAGGCTTGAGGCGGCCTGCACACACTTGAGCAGAGAAAACAAAAAGAGAGGGAGAGAGTTGACAGACGGAGGAGGAGAAAACCCGGACAGAAAAGGCCAAGAGGAAGAGGTAGACCAGAGCAAATACCATGAAAGTGTTGCGCAGACGTTACAAATGAGATTAAAACGCGCACTTAAAAAGGAACAGGGCCATAAGAACGAGTTACAAAGATGAACGACAATGAGAGGGCTAATGTTGACTACTCTCCCCCTCTTCACCACACCCCACCCCACCCACTCCCAGCCCAAAGCACTCATCTACACAGGACAGGGTCAAGGCGCCAGGCTGCTCATGCACACCAACAGAAGCAGCATCTCAGGCTGAAGTGGCCGAGCAAACACAAGCCGCTGCCTAATTGTAGCCTCTCCAATGGTGACAATTGCACAAAGGCAGCGCCTAAACAAACAGTGTTTAAAGCCGCTTGTGTTTGCCTGCCTCTTGTAGAACAAGCCAGTGGGCAGTCAGAGGCCCGGCACTCAAGACTCGCTAATCCCTCAACAGCCTCATGCACACAGATTAGGGAGCGCTAGGGTTTGTTTCAGAAATCAAGATGGAAAGAACTGAAAAGAGAAAGTCATGGTAGAATGAGAGAGAGACGTCACATTTGGGTGTCATCTTCCTCGGTCATCTCACAGGTTATTGTTAGAAGGAATGGCAATAGATTGTTGCTGGCCCAAAGGATATTTTTTAAGGTTCCTCACAGATGCCCTGATGTCTCCATTTATTTCTTCTACAACAATCAACGGGGGTGGGACAGAAGCAGACCCAACATCAGTATTAGACTTGTCCTTGTTTCATTTTCCTGCATCAGCACCTGTGCCAAACAAGGTGCGTGCTTCCCTTAACGTTTCTGACCTGGCTTGTGTCACTCTTTCACATGGCTCTATTCCTATGAGAGCGGCTTCTCATTGATAACGTGACCTCTCAGTGGCATTGGTTGGGAGAGAACCGACTCTCTCTCCCCCTCAAATGAAATTAGAGTGCCTAAGCCTGATTAGCAGCATGCTGTGTTTGCGACAACTGTCATATGCTCTGTTATGACCCAGGACCTACATAAAAGCCTAAATTGACAAAAAAAAGAAAGGAAAAGTCCAGCTTTCCCCCTCAATCCATTTACGCTGCCCACAGACCCCAACATTACAGCAGCAAAAGTCGGCTGGTTAAAACAGTGGCTCGGGTCTAAACCTCTGAAGCACTGCTAATCTTCAAAGCCCTTTTGAATTCCTTGCCTTCGGTCTATGGCTGGCTTAAAGTTTCTATGGATACTGATAGTAATTACCAACTAAGAAAGCACAAGTGAGTTAAACACACTTAACAGGGAGCTAAACAAATGTAAGCAAACTTCAAGGGGTTCACTGCTGCAAAGAGAAGTTTGAACACATTTAATCATGTAACCCCACCCCGTATGCAAGATCAACAGAAACACACTCACGTTCACCATTAGTGAGCGCCTACAAGAGCCGTCAAGTTGAACACTATGTTTTATCCCCAGTGACTACCCTGCATTTACATTCTACTTGTATTGACTTTTGAATATCAGAGCTAAGAAAAGGGACAGAAATCCTCAAACACACCTCAACTACCTGCCTGTGCTTTTCCCTGAGCAGATGTCAGTGGCTCCCCCACAATAATAAGGAAGCGTTACGTTTACATTGCTCCCTCCTCTAAAACAAATCATTACAGGCCCGTAAAATTTAATTTCCTGTGATGTGAGTGGTTGAGCTTTAGGGTTTGCTTGTGTCCCACTCACTGTGTGGGGAGGTTAGTTAGCTAGCCACTTTTCCCATCTGTTACCCCTTCCTGAAACACACACACACACACACGCTCACACAAAAAGCAGCAGTCTCTTACATAAAATACAACCAAGAACCCCAAGGTTTATTTCTCTCTCTCTCTCTCTCTCTCTCTCTCTCTCTCTCAATCATTTGTCTCTGCCTCCATTTCTGTCCATCTCTCCACAAATCCATCCCTCCATAAGGAGCATTAATAAATTAAGGAAATTAATAAGAGGCGAGGTCAAAATTATTAATATGATTTGGGTGCTTTGTGGACATGTCAGATAGACCTTGTTAATTCTCGGTTGACGAAATGCAGAGAGCATGAGAGTGCCTGCATAGAAACCCCATAGTGTTGGAGATCCATTCCTTTACGCCTTTCTCCTTTCACTCAGAACAGCGCAAGTAAACATGTGAGCCCACGCCAGACCCCAGCTGTCAATCAGCTTGCGCTGAGGCAGCCAACTGCCGCTCCGTGGCCAAGGAGCCGGGAGAGGAAGGCCGGCAGACAGCGGGCCAGGTACAGTAGGCCTGGACAACGAGGGGAAAGTGGAAACAGAACCGAGATGTGATTTCAGAAGAGCCACCACACAGCCAAATCATTTCAGATGAGATTAACAAGGAAAAATGGGTGACAGTTTATTTGGGGGAGTGTGTGTGTGTGTGTGTGTGTGTGTGTGTGTGTGTGTGTGTGTGTGTGTGTGTGTGTGTGTGTGTGTGTGTGTGTGTGTGTGTGTGTGTGTGTGTGTGTGTGTGTGTGTGTCTGTGTGTGTGTGTCTGTGTGTGTGTGTGTTTGTGTGTGTCTGTGTTTGTGTGTGTGTGTTTGTGTGTGTCTGTGTGTGTGTGTTTGTTTGTGTCTGTGTGAGTCTTTGCTGAAGCTGTCCTTGTCAGACAGGACTAGGCACTACACAAAATATAGCGTTCCAGTTCCCCTCTATTTCAGGAAAGACACAAAACTACAAAACAGATGTAAGGACTAAGAGATGAATCTACAAATACCTTCATATATGTCAAAAAAAATGACACCATGATAACCCAGTGTGTCCAGGCCAGCCTACAAAATAAAACCATTTCTTCACTGATAGATCGCGTCTAGATTTTCATTGCTTATATGAATCTTTTGGCTGAAAATCCCCATGAAGGCTGGCTATTTATTAGCTCTGAGAGAACATGGCATGCACAAAGAACCATCTGTGGGCACTAAGATATTTACCAGTTTTAATGTGCAGGTTTCCCCCCACAGTTCTTAATGCAATGCAAACAGGCTTTAAAGATTTGGCCTGACACATTTACAGCCCGATTTAAAAAGCCATGTTTCATCGTGACTTGCGTATAGGGGAAATGTAGCACAGTCGCCTTCTATTTGAAGGGGCCAAACATTACTTGGCAAGGGAAAATGGTTACCTGATAAGGGGTGCTGAAATCCAGATCTGCTTTCGTGTAATGACTGCTCATTTCCCATAAGATCTTAGACAGGGCCCTAGGGTCCGATGATACATATCTCTCACAACTCATTTTAAGTGGCTACTCAGACAATCAAAGAGTGAGTGGGTGAAATACACCCCTTGGTATTGTGCAGCTCAACTGCTTAGCAGCAGTGTTGAAGAGGAAAGAAAATCTCCCTAAGTGTCTTTACCAGCCACTGTGACTGTACTCAAACCTCCATATCTTCCTCTAATGTATGTCCGTAAGGTGGGACGATGTTTGACTCAGTATGAAAGGGAAAGCAATTAATGACGCCAGTGTAACATTTCAAAATCAACACATTTTCAACAGGATGGGCGTGAATAAAAAGGGAGTGATTGAGTATCTAAAGGGATTTGGGTTGGAGCTCTCCTCTTGCATGTTATTATAGATAGCCTTTGATCCACTGACAGGCATATTACAATAACAGAGGCTCTCTATGCAGCTCCTGTGTTGGGTGGATTTTGGCCATGTTTCGCTGGTCTGAGCTGCAGGTGTGGAGTCAGCTTTCCTTCTATGGTCACTGTGATTAAAGTCAGGAGGGGGCGACGAATGCCCACATCACTGGAGAGTTATTAGCAGAAAAAAAGCAAAGCACCCTACAAAAGTTGTTATCCGTGTACGCGCCTCAAGACTAGCACTGAACTTTTGTGTGAAATGTCTGGGTATGGTGCAAATAACTTAACTGACTCTGCAGTCATTTGTGGGGGTAATGTTATCAGTTAATCCCCATGATGGACCTAGCAGTCACGACTGAATGTTTTTTCAGCCTCATTTGATCTAAGACCCTCTGGCACAGATCTGGACATCTTTGCCTCTTGCAATGAAAATAATAAAACTCAAGTTCTAATTCAGAGGACACTTACTTTACTCTACTTTTTTTATCTGCTAATCAAGTCATCAATGTACTGACTGTTTAGGACGTATAATAGCATGCCGTTTCTTTGGGCTTCTGCTTCCACTTAGAGCCCCAAACCCTATGGTCAGAAGAGCCTAATAACCCCAAATAACTGCAATGATCCAATCTGTAAGATAATGGGGACGTAGGCTTGGCAAAGGTACTGGCTCCTTTACAGCCCAGCGACACCATTTTAGGTCAGTTAGCGATGCCATTGAGGTTTAGTAATGATAGTCATCAGGAACTACTGCTACCAGTTGCTGCACAACAAAGTCCAAAGGTCTAAGCTTGAAAGATTCAGGTTGTACGAAATGCGATTATCATGGTTCATGACTAGAGACATATCAAAGCAATTTAGAATCTCACTTTAAACTGCATCTTCTGGTTGAGTAGTATGATAAACATCCATTAATCAAATGTAACTAATAGTTGTTTCTCAAATACGGATCATAAGCTTAGCGACATATTATGTTCTGAGAGATTTAGCTGCATAACAATTTGGCAAGCGTACAAGGTTAACAATAAATGGTGAATGGCTTGAGTAATTACTTATGCCTGACAGGAATTGTATACACAATTTTATTTCTTTGAAACAGAACAGTAATAGAAGACTGTGATTTATTATCCTGTTACACTGATTAATATAGTGTGTATTTGTACACATGATGACTGCGTGTGTGTGTGTGTGTGTGTGTGTGTGTGTTTAAGTGTGTGTGTGTGTGTGTGTGTGAGAGAGATAGAGAGCGAGAGAGAGAGAGAAAGAGAGAGTAAAAGCAAGGAAGATGAACCTTGAAGTCTACATCTGTTTCACACATACTGTCCATTATATGTGACTGAGTGAAGACTCCTTGGTGTCCAGCGAGGCTTTTAAAGATAGAGCACTTGATGCCTGAGTAACTGTGCCATACATTTGGGTGCGGGGGCTTGAGACATGAGACTGAGTCTCAGAGAACAAACCTTCCTAATGGTGTTTTTTTTCCTTAGGTAAAGTGCATTTAGTGTCAACATTCTGTCTAGTTGAAATCCATGCAGAGACAGTTCTGCCCCAATGATTAATAGTCCCACAGCAACTATCATCCATAGATGGGTTCACAGCACACGGCTTGGTCCCAGACCTCCACCGAAGCCATGAGACTACGATATGACAGAGCAACAAAGAAGATTTCCCCAAGCTATCAAAAACCCCAATAAAACTATATAGAACAAAAACCAGCCAAACAAACATAGTCAATGATGTCTTGAGCTTATGGTTATATAAATACATCCTGTGGAAAGGAAAAAAATGGGAGTGGTCCACAACTGGTTTTTGGTTATATAAAGCGCCCAATAGGTCAAGCCATACATATGCCCAAGCATAGAAATAATCCAGCATGTGACTGTGAAGTCAGATCCCCCTTTGCACACACAGTGAAAAATACCCAGACAAAAATGAGACCCATCTGGACACCTGTCACCATCTGACCCGATCTGAGCGGCAGACAAGGAGAGGATGTTTACAGCCTTTCACAGGTTAAGTGGAGCGGCGAGAGTGTCTGTTTGGGTTCTAATGCCGATGACTAAGTGATGTTTCATTTAGCATGTACACGATTTCTCTCCATCTCTTTGGTCTAGACTAAACTGACAGAGTTATGAACAGGAGGAAAGGGCGGCTTCTTTGTCCCCTCTGCTCTGCGTGTGTGTGGCAGAGAAGAGCTAGGATTAGGTAAACCAACAAGCTCTTAGGGCTTTGGGCTAAGGGTCCTCTACACTGTTATGCCTTTATCACTGGTTTAACACTGTATCAGCCGGGCCGTACATACCCAGTTATGAGGACCAGCTGTTGGAGAATTCACAGACACTCCCATAACCACAATTCAAAATTATTTCTGTTATTTGGAATGAAACTATTTAGCCTAACAGTATGCTTGTCATGCATAGAAGTTGAAATTACAAATAATTTTGTGTCTTTAATTGTGCATTGTTTAAACTTAAGACATACTATATTAGATAGGCCTGTCAAAATTATAATTTTTGAGTGATGCATTATTTACTCCTTATCATAAATCCCAGTAAAACTAATGTTAAACAGCAGACTTAGCAGATAACATAAACTACGCTGATAGTTAAAACAGTTAGAGTTGCTAATCTTTGAAAAAATGGGTAAATCACTAGTGTTGTTCTACAGACCCTAAATCCTGTAAACTTCACTCGTTTTCCTTGAGAAAAGAAGTGATAGTCCATACAATAGACCTCCAGCGGTGACAGGGTGAGGCGCTGATCCCTCGATCATCTCATCCACTCGGCTATTGTCCTCCCACTGATGTGCAAATCAATCTTTGCTTAGTTCTGAATTATTCTGAAGGACCAGATGGGGTCAAATTTAGATGACTCTGGAGCTATAGACAATAGTACAATTTACCCTTCTACAATAATACCCATGTAATCACAAACAAAATCTAAAAAAAAACATGATTTAATCTGAAACTGGAAACAGCGTCTGACAAATGTCCTGAACGCCCCTGCATTTATTTTTCGAAGTAATTTCATTATTTATCAAAGCACTAATGAAAATGAATATGAATCTGAATCAGGCAACCTCAAAGCTGTGATGACAAATACACCAGGCGCAAAGAACTCTGTCTTCAGTCGTTTTCTTTTATTTAAACCAAAACTATTTTCATCTGAGATACGTGTTAGTTGGAGTGTTCAATAGCTGACATGCTTATAACAATAAGAATGGTAATTCCTACCCGTTGTAGAAGGCGTACTGAAGACGATTTGAAGAAACGCGATGGCCCATACAAAGTTGAGATGACATCTCTGTGAATGCTGTTTCACCGCTGTCCGCATTTCATACATTCCTCTGATTCTCTTCAGACAACTTTTCGTATCTTCACATCCACTATAAATTCTTGCTCAACCCCAAATCTTGAAACCTTCAATGGAAACTCACAGAAGCACTCTACGTTCTACTCCTCGCGCAATCTAGCCTGCATAAATTCTTGAAGGCAAGTTCCCCTCGTAAGGCTCTACCTCTCTCTGTCTTTCTCACTCTCTTCCAGTTAAGATTTGACTACCTTCTCTCCCCCCTCACTGCCTTCTCTACAAACACTACACACACTCGCACACGTTCTAACACACACCCATTCACACTCTTCAACATCGCGCTAAAACAGACCTTGGGTCTCTGATTTAGATGCATACGTGTCGCCACCTGGCGCTGGAAATCGTCCCTCGTGGATTGAACGCAGAACTCAGTAATGTTTCACCGCAACATCCATTGGAGAATACACTGTAATTGTCTGTGTTTATTTACTTTAGTATACTGGGTTTTGCTCAGTTTGCAGTAATGTAAACTGGACGTTTAGTTTCGCAACAGTTTACATTTGTCAACCAAACTGTTAAAAAAACGTCTACTAAAACATTTTGAGATCAAGTGAATTAGCTTACCTAAAACTAATGGGTGTGTTCAACACACCCCAGCTTAAATGTATATGACTTTAGTTACAAACCAATTGTCTTTAATGGGCTTATCTTAATTCCAAGTAAAACATGGTAAGGCTTTGGGCACCACAAATGTCACAGTGCACACATTTGCAAGTTGTATTTACCGTAAACCTGCGCCACGCAGAAACGCTAGTTTACACTGTGGAGAAATTCAACATAAACGTTCTCGTGAAAAAACGCAATGTACTACTATAGAAATAGTTGAATTGTAGTGTTTATTTTGTGTTTTTTTTTTGTTAGGTCCATAAACTGGGATAACCAAGCAAGTTGGTGATCAAAAAAAGTATAATATACATGTAGGCCTAGTAAATTTAACAGTGATTGTTGTGCGTTTATGTGAACTTTCCAATTTGGTATGCAATACAATGTGTTTTTTGAACATCTAAAAAAAAATGATTTACAAATATTCAATATCATAAATAATAATATTAAAGGATTAGGGACTCATCCTCACTTCTCCGGTCTGCTTTTGTTTATGGATGCCTTAGCTTGGCTGGTAATGACTTGCATACTTCGTATCTGCCCTGCTGCGGTCCAGACAGGCAAGGAATAGGACAGAGAATGGTAGCAATTTACAAGATCTGGGTCCCGCATCCTGACCTGTTTCTGTTCATTTGTGTCAGCCAGGGAGGCTGGAGAGGAAGGCTGAGGCTGCCGCCGTTTGAAGTGACGGGCTGCAATGAGTCACCAGACTTCAGGTTCATCTCTCATTTCCTGTCCACTTGTCGGCATGGTGACACATGCTAATGCTAGATTCCCCCCGATCAAAGCTGAAGGCTGAGAAGGTCCCCAGCAGGCTTTAATAAAGGGTTATGATTGTTAGGACCTGTGCGTGTGTGTTTTTTTGTGTGTATAGTATTATGTGTTGCATTGATAAGAAACCTGATTAAGAACAAGAGTGCCATTGCTATTCTGTCAACAACCTAGTAGCTCAAGATTAGCTATCTCACTATAAGACACTCCTCTAGTTCAAGAAATAGAGTCTGCATGCTGCTGTCTAAAATGCTTTTGCCAATAAAACATGGAACTCATCACTGCCTACATGAGTCAGTTCATCAGATCCAGTCTCCTGGATGAAGCAATTGCTCTGTCATGCTGTTGAAGATGTTTCTCATTCATGGTCAATGTCACCAAGATACGCACAGGTTTTCAGATGAAGGAGCATGAGGCTGTCTTATGAAACATTCGATTTTCCTAGTCTTAGAATAAGATGCCAAAATAGAGTGTAAAGACACCTCCCCGAGACCAGAACATTATCAATCCCTAAAATCCCATAATAACAGCAAGGTAGATAAAGTGATAACAGACCATTACCAAGACTACCTGATTACCAGGAGGGTCAACGAGACGCTCCAGAAGACTAAAAGGAGGCATGATGAACCAAGATGATAGTTTTGTTTCAAGCTCAGATTTGGACTGTTTGCCTTGGAGGGCTCCTTCTTCAGCATATTCAGTGAGGCTCATTGCAGCTCCTTCAATGTGATTACATCTAATATCAAACATTTGGAAGCCATCACCGCAGGAACGGTACAGAGGGGAGCTGGAATATTTGTGACGTGGGAGTATTTTTCTTTCTGATTTCTATCTGCTTTTATTTTCCCAGAGCGAAATGAGATTATTGAAATTGCAACCATGCAGGGCGAAACTCGTCTAATTGTAATGAGAGGGGGAGTGCGGTCTCGCGCGACAGACCCTTTGAAGACATAACCGTCCCCCTCTTCCCCCATCCACACACATGCTGCAGACAGGAGAATGAACACACTGTTCTGAGGGCCAGCTGAACCCGCGAGGTTATTGCCGGCCAGTAGGCTACACCAGTTATGGAGTGGGGTGGGTGTGAGGGGCAACATCTGCACAAACAGCTTGTTTAATAAGGGCTACTACTAGCTTTGTCAACCCTCTTCTTCATGTCTTTGATCAGGCCAGATTATTGGGCCTGAACCCTGCCCATCTCAGGAGACGATTAAGTTCCCCCCTCTGCCACCCTTTGGCTCAATTGAGCAAAGGGTGACCTCTTCGCTGATGGCCCCTATTTTGTCACTGTCTGATATGCGGTGGGTGAGGCTGAGAAGTGATTTCAACTCCCTGTCCCCATCCTCTGCAGCACCCCCACTGAGGAGCTCAGATGAGATGAGGTCTGTTATGAGTGACAGGTCAGCAGTGTACTGTTTACGCAGCGGAGAGCAGAACACCAGCGGAGGTGTTTTTGGCCACTCTGGCGGTCTGAAGGAGGCTGGAAACAGAGCAGACTCCAGGGGAAAGAGGTGGCAGGGAGAGGGAGAGAGGGGTGGAGGGCCTTTAGTGGAGTCTGTGGGTGGTCCGACCTCCTCTCTTCTGTTACAAAATCTGTCAGCCTTCAATAACAGTTGTGTTAGAATGTGGCGGACGGCTATGTTTGATCATGAAAAAATGGCTTGATATCAGCAAAGACCCGTCCCCTGAGCAAGGCTGCGAGCATTTGGAAAATTGTCAGATTTGTTTAAGTGAGTGAGTATTTGAGTGCTTGCCTGTATGCATCTGCATGTATGTGAAAGTTCACACATACAGTATATTTTGTATACATTGTGAGTCCCTCTATGTATGTGTACGATGCATGCACATGCTTTTGTCTGCAACTCTGTGTATGGGTACATGTGCACTCGTATGTGTGCCTGAGGGTGAGTGTGTGTGTGTGCGTGCGTGCGTGTGTGTGTGTGCGTGCGTGCGTGTGTGTGTGTGTGTGTGTGTGTGTGTGTGTGTGTGTGTGTGTGTGTGTGTGTGTGTGTGTGTGTGTGTGTCTGTGTGTGTGTGTCTGTGTGTGTGTGTGTGTGTGTCTGTGTGTGTGTAGGATGGGTGACTAAGGAGGGGGAGGAAGATTGTGATGCAGAAGGATTGTGTTGCTATGTTTGTTTTGCCTGGCTTAAATAGTTAGGAATGATAATTTTGATTTAAACACATCAGCCCCTTGACCACATAACCTGTTGCCCACAGAAAATCTTAGTCCGTCACCGCAAGCTCCAGCTCTTGTTTTTAAAGCAAATACATGGTTAGCAACATACTGTTGACCTATACTGAAAGGAGGCAAATTCCTGGGTTGGTGGTCTCGCTAGTTTCTGCTTTCAGGAATCTGCACAACATACACAAAATGTTGTGTATCACCAATACAGCATGAACTCCCGAGGTGATTACATTTTCACATTTCCAGTGCATAGTTCGGGACGTTGAGGCCAATATTTTGGAAACTGGGCTAATATGTCATGCCCAGTGCAGCACATAAACGCCAGACTGAGGCTGATTTATTTTCTTTGGGATGGCCGTCTGAGGTGGGAAATGGTAAAAGTTTGGGAAAACAGAGACATTCCTGTCCTTTGCTGTGTGCCCCATTCCCCGTTGCACTAATGGCTATTTATTTGTGCTGTCCCTGAACCCCTGTATGAGCACAAGCAGAGGAAATGTGTTATTTCACGTTGAACTAGCATGACATTGCTGCATCAGATACGTGGATATGAGCCTTTCAGAGAAAAAGAGAAAGAAACAAATTTTGAAGAAACTGACATAAACCAAAAAGAAAAGAAAGAAAGAGGTTAAGATCTAGTTTTGGCACCCTACTATTTAAATGTTGATGTTTTTTTCTGTAGGAGGTCTAGACTCTGTCCGTGCCCTTTTGAGTGCTAAATGAGCAGTTCAGCACAGCATGTGAGGGCTTCACAAATATCAAGGGGGCTTGCTGTGCCGCCCGTGTCCGTTTCTTTACCTTACAGCTGTGTGCAACATGTGCAGGTAGTATATTAAAAGACAAAAGTAAACATTTGACTGCTGTTGCTTCAAGAGCATGAACAACTCAAACTGGCTGGGTTTGCACAGTTGGAGAAGCAGAACAAGGTAAAGGAAATGGACACTACATATTTTCAACATATTTTACTCGTTACTTTTGTGAAAATGAATCATCAAGGCCTTTGGCTGGGTCCAAGTGATCACAGCAATGGATTAAACCTCCAAACAGATTACAGAATTATGGATAATATATCAACTTTGCATGAACTGTATAATGTTACTACATCTGGACACAGGCAAGAGCAAACCGCTGTGGATTGTGGTTGTGGTTTATAAAACAATTGTCCATAAACTTCATGTCTTACGTAACTATACATTTTGTGTTAAATATTGGAAATTTGCAATGACTTGGCTAATATGATAGAATGCAGCTTGAGGTCTCTCAACCTTTTCTAACATTAAACTCTACAATCATGTAAGAGGGCAGCTTTAAATGCCATCAGACAACCTGGCCTGTATCAGTTCATTCTATGCAGTCTAAACTCTTACAAAAGTATTTTAACAGACTTGAGGAGATGGAAACAAAGGCTGAAGTAATCTCCCAGACTTTTATTATATGGGCTAATTCTGTATTGTTATGTGAAACTCAAAGGCACTTTATGTCCTCTTTTATGAAATAGTACTACATGATTTTTATTGCATGTTCAAAAACATGTTTATTTTCTTCAGGTCTCATTAGAAGACTTCTGAAGGTGATTCATTTGTCAGTTGATGGACATGGCATTTTCTCAAGGGGTCTGATTCTCTGTGCTGCTATTAAAATACAGCAGGGCTGCCAAACATCAGGGGGAAAAAACCTTCTTATAATAGCCCCATGGCTAAATGCACGTGAGTGTTATTACCAGTACATGACGTAATGGTGGCCAATCAAAATAAAACCTGCAAACCATTACAACTTGAACAGGGGAACACATTATGTGTCACACCACGAGACGAGAGGGCTCGGACCATGCCGTATCCAAAGAGAATGAAAACGTCCCACCCTATTATTCATTCCCTCTTGCACAAAGGGGAACCATTTAACTGTGACACGTCCTGTTGCCAAAAGTCGTCCTTTTGATGAGTGACTTGACAGACGAGCCCAATGGGGGGAGGATGGGGGGTTATTACGATGCAGTCATCATGGACTCAGATGAGTGGAATGGGTGAAGGGTATCTGTAATGCAGAGCTTTCTGAGAGAGAGAGAGCGAGGGAGCGAGAGAGAGAGAGAGAGAGAGAGAGAGAGAGAGAGAGAGAGAGAGAGAGAGAGAGGACACCGATCACAGGCCCACATGATTTCCAAATCCTTCCACTATTAACTTAATTGCAGGCAATTCAGGTGAAATGGGTGAATGGAACGAGAACGATGATGTCAGCTTGATGTCTGTAATGCAAAAAGAGGAAATTCCTTGTTTCTGTTTTTCATATTTGATCCCTTCATGTCTCGACAGGGCTGAAACATCCATTTGCCTTTAATGCAGGTATGGATATTCACAACACTAAGTGTATGATCAGGGCTGAATTATCCATTTGCCAGGTATGGATATTCACAACACTTAGTGTATGATCAGACTAAAGTAGGCATAAACTCGAGCTTCAAGATCCACCTCTTAAAACCTTCTCTGCTGGACCTACAGCAATTTAATGCATTTTACTTTTCCCAGTTGGGATTAAGGATTTGGTATCTCAACCGAATCTGCAAAACATTCCAGCTCTTTAATAAAAACAAGAGGGCAAAACTATATGTCTAATCCTGGCTGGACTCTACGCTTGTAATTTCATTTTTGGAAATCTCAACACTCCATTTGTCTGTATTGCTTTCTTGGCTTGGCTTGCGTAGAGGCGGTCGGGCATCCAACGCGTCTCTGGCAGACCCTCTCTCGTTTATTTCCCTCTATAAGGCTTGATCTCACTAATACTACCCCACCCAATCTCACTGCCCTACTCATTTCCACTATAAGGCTTAATCTCACTAATACTACCCCACCCAACCTCACCACCCTACTCATTTCAAAGTCCTCCGCTAGTGCTCACCACAGAGCTCTCGAAGACAGCCGGTCTGGAGGATTGTGGTTGAGGTCTATGGGTTAACTCCTTGTAGATGCACTCCTAAGTATTTGTGGCCCAGACCTGAGAAGAGAGGGATACGCCTGGTTATGCAGGTCCCCTGGCCATTTCTGCTCCTGCCAGCATAACCACATCCGTGCCCTGATCTCCTGGGCCAGGTCCTGCATTCCTGCAGCGATTGATATCGCTCCAGCACCGTCTGAGATCGAGCTGATGCTACTTCCACATACTCTGAATCAATGATGAAAGGCCATACATCCCTTCTCCTACTGTGTAATGGATGCATGCTT
Source organism: Sprattus sprattus (assembly GCF_963457725.1). Taxonomy (NCBI): domain Eukaryota; kingdom Metazoa; phylum Chordata; class Actinopteri; order Clupeiformes; family Clupeidae; genus Sprattus; species Sprattus sprattus. The sequence goes on along the minus strand of NC_137921.1, from coordinate 55,363,177 downwards.
TACTTTAACATGCACCTTACATGTGCCACCACCAGGTTGAATAAGTGTTCTTCATGTTCTTCATTTTGATGGACTCAAAATGTAACATTTTTATCTGTTACAAGTGACTGACATGATACTGATATGAAACTAAATTTACAGCCAGTATCCTTTCTAAACAAACATCATCTATTAAATGCTTTAAATCGTGTTTTGTTGGAAAGAATGTACAGCATTTCCCCATGAGTTCTTGGTTAGCTGTCCCTGATGTATTGAGTATCTGCTCGAGCGCAGTGTGTGTGCTTAGCCACATGTGTAGCAGTAGAAGCAGATTTATGTAACTCTTGCTTCATCACAGATAAGAGCTACAGCTCTATATTTAGAACGAATTGATGCTAGGCTGACCACAAACAATCATCCAACAAGCTCAGTAATACCAACGCCAACCTGTGAGCAGGGGAACACCAATCTTGGACCTGTGAGAGACCCAGAGAATGTTATTTATTGGAAAACCTTTACTGTCTCTTGAAAAGAATAAAAGGTACCATTCATGTTCTTTTGGAACATTTCCCTTTATTTGCATGTTTTGTGTTAGTTTACTATTGTTTTGGCAGTTTGTGTTACTGTACTGAGGTGAACCGTTGACAGATCATGTATTGGGGGGTTGAGGGGTGGCTGTGAGTGGACGGGTTTGGTGGGGAGGTGGGATAAGGCCTTTATGTGATCACAGTGGGGGCAGTGCGTCCAGTGTTCTCCTGAAGCTGAGAGATCTTCAATGCAATGTCCACCAGAGGAGCCAGCATCACCTGAAAGAGGACAAAGACACGTTTATGATACCTCCCCAGGCCAGAACACACACATATCATCCGTGGAGAACATCTTGGCATCCACGGGTCAAAATAAGATAGCTATGATAACTATAAGTTGAAATATTCGTCTCGTTCTCTAATACGTGGGGCCAAGACAAGCAGCTGCTATGGCAAGACTTGGCTGCCACATCTAGCCTTGGGTTTAAATGATTGGACAGGAATGTATGCCGTCTATGTTTTTCATTTCATTTGATTTCCCCTGTTCATGTTGACCCTGATATGGCCTGCGTGCAAGGGAGAGTGTGTGTATGTGTGTGTGTGTGTGTGTGTGCACGTGTGGGTGTGTGTGTGTGCACGTGAGTGTGGGTGTGTGTGTGTGTGTGGGTGTGGGTGTGTGTGTGGGTGTGGGTGTGTGTGTGTATATAAGTGAAAAAGGTGGGGGTGCCTGGATTCCTGAGCCGCTGGTCTCTGCAGAGTTTTGCGAGTGATTAGGTGAGACAGTGTGGTGGACCTTTCGCTCCATCTGAGCAGAAACATTTCCTCACACACACTGAGACGCCGGAGAGCAGTGCAGCAGAGCGCCCACTGTGTTGTCTAACACACGCCTGTCACACTCAATCACCGCACAGCCGCTGGCCAATCCCTAACCTGCGCCTCCTGGTTGATCTTCTGCGGGTCCTTCTCATAGCTGTCTATGTAGAGCCTGATAGTCGCCCCGGCGCTGCCCGTCCCGCTGAGGCGGAAAATGATACGCGAGCCATCAGAGAAGATGATCCTCAGGCCCTGAAGAACAGGAGAAAAAGAGAGGGAAGATGGGTAATCAGAGGATGCAGGCCGGACGATTGCAGGGAGAGGAACAAAACATAAGTCTGCATGAAAGTGAGCCCTGTTCCTAAACATCCACAGACCGCTAGCTCACCCCAGTCCTGCTCTGCTCTACTCTACTCTACTCTACCACTATGACCTCCATTCTTTCGAAAAAAATGAAACCAAAGAAACAACAGGGGACTTCTTTTGAAAAAGAAAAAGGAAAGAAAGAAAACACCACTGAATCACATGATCTCTTCCTCTGGCAAATAAGAGATTTTGGAAGTGAATGTAAATTACATTATTTTGATAAATTATGTATATTTTATTTCCCCATTGCGGTCCCCATCGTGTGTGCAGCTGTGCTGTGGGTTCGCATTAGGACAGCTTGTCCCCGGGGTGTGAATAGAGAGTTGAATCCTGCCAGGTCACTGATCTTGGAACAGCGTGGCCGTATTCGGCACAGGATCTCAGTCCACACAGACCCTATACGTTAGCGTATGATCGGTGTCCCATGCATGGCCAAGCGGCCAGAGCCAGCACAGAACTGGAGAGCAGCTGGCTGTTTGGAAGGCACAAGAGGACAGAGATATGGGCCACAATAATAATATCGATCATAAATATGCAACATTGTAAACTCTACATTGTAACTGTCAGAATGCAGATGACCATGAGAGTAGAACTGAGCACAGCTTGCCAAAGGGAGAGGGGGAGATTCTGTATTTGTCCATTTCAGATTGGACAGAATTCTACTTGAGAAATGTCGGACACCCAAAGGGCTTCAGTGAGCACTAATATGTTTAGCATGTATACAGTAGAGGGAATGTTGTCATGATATAACAACTATTGTGAGAAACTTGAATTCTAATATTGTGCCGATTTGATCCTGTTGTTCCTAGAAACCTTCTTCTCTGAATAGTACTCAGGGTGGGCCGACTCCATCCATCACTAACCTGGTTCTTTGATACGCTCCCATCTACTGGGTCTGTGTACATGAAGTTATCAGCGATCGCCACTTCATATGTCTTATCACCCGAGGAGAATTTCTTTCCGACAAAGGACTTGTCAGACATGGCAGCCTCCAGGTCTTTCATCATCTTACTGGCAGCATCGGAGTTCACCTCTTCATAATCATACCTGTAGTGGCAGAAAGTAAGACCTCGTAAAAGTGTAATGTAATGTGACGCAAAAACAATAGAGACTCATCAAAAGACAAGATAAGTAAGACAAAGTGCATCATAAAGGTTCACAAATTATATCAGCAAAGACAGATTGTAGATTTAGATCTAGATTTCTGTAGGTGGAAGCAAATAGTGCAATGTAGTCTAACACCCCTAAATAACAAGTAGTATCATATTTGGCCAATAGAGGGCAGTATTTTTCAATCTGTGGATTGAAATCTGTAGGAAAAACGCCCTTCTCTCGCAGGCCTCGATGGACAACCCGTTCTACCTTTCCTCTGATTTAAAACTTCATCTCTTCCCAAATCACCTTGTGAAAAAATTGCGTCCAAATTTCTTCCAGTGGTCTTTCATGATGTCCTCCACACTCTGTTTGCGCGACGCTAAGATTGACAGCCAGGCAAGGACTGCCCACAGCCCATCCTTCTCCCTGATATGGTCAGAGCCTATGAGGCAACAGATGAGCAGTGTGAAGACAAGTAGAAGCATATCTCTTACTCTTTCATTCACTTCTTTTCACTCCCATTCTCTCAACTGCTCTTCTTTGTTCACTAGTCCACTTGCTGTTCTGTGTTTTGCATGTACAATATTGGTGTAGTACTTGGCTATTTTTCTCACTTGACGTAACCAAAAGACTGTGGTAACATGGCACTCTTTATAGCATGTGTATTTTGGTTATGGTGTGTTTGGTTTTGGTATGGTTTGACAGTAAGCACATTAGAGTGGCACTATGAAGTGTGAGAGGAACAACTGAGTGGGTGTTGGATGGTTCCTGCTCTTCTTACCAGTGCCAAAGCTCTCCTCTCCACACAGTGACAGCTTGCCAGCATCCATCAGGTTCCCAAAGAACTTCCAGCCAGTAGGAGTCTCATACAGTTCCATCTTCAGAGCTTTGGCCACACTGACACACACAGACACAAACACACACACACACATTAGCATTTTGTCAGCATGCACAATACAGATAAACCATCTCAAATAACACTGAATTAGGACTTATATTTATCTGAAATCTACTGTATGTAAATGCACAAGTCTCTATAAAGGCCAACCAAGAAAAAATAACAGACAGCTCTCCGCCACAGAGCTTTAGATTGGTCCCCAGCATAAGGAACGGATGTTAGCCTGGGGCCCATCATTGCTGTTCATACAGACTTGTGTCAACATACGTGAGCAGCACAGAATCACCATCATACTTAACCAAATAGCACAACTCTCATAACTATAGAGATGGTGTGGTTCAAGGCCCAACTCAGTTTTTCATCTTCTGACTTTTTATAATAATACGTGGGAAGCTTACATGACATCAGTGAACACAGAAACATTATGCTAACAGATTTGATAACTCTAAAAAGAAAAAAAAAGACTTGAATGAAACTCTACTAAACAGTCCTTTCAACATGGTCTGTTCAGGGTCTGTGGTTTTGTTGGATAAATGTTTTTGAAGAAACCCGAGCGTTTCAGGTCTTACCGCAGAAACAGATAGAGATTAGGGAAAGTTACACTTCTGTTGGTTCTATTGTCTTAAAACAATACTGTAGATTTTGATTACATTGTGGAACAGAAAATGTATTTATTATGAAAGTACTACCATGCATAATAATCAATTATCAATAATGACCTTTTCCTGGAACTGGCAATGATTTATTTAAAGCGCATAATCCAGACCCGTAACACATAATGTATTTTTATAAAACTGTGAGCTGGTCTTTTAATAGTACCAATAATCTGTCTTTATCCATCTATCCATACTTCCTTTTACCTCTTGGTCGGGGCAATGCTTACTTGTCCAGAGCTCCGCTGGTGGGCATGCTGCGGGCCAGCCCCTTCACGCCAGTCTTCTGGAAGTAGGGGATGCAGGTGATGTTGGCCGCGATAGCAGCTACAGAGTCCGAGGGGTTCACAAAGAAGCCATGTTTGCCCAGCACCATGTTACGGTCCTACGTGGAGAAGATCAGAGGCCAAAGAGTGAGTGCGATGCAACACACTAAATGCAGCATCTACCTATACAAAATAATAAAGACATCCTAAAAAATTGTATGGATAGAAGATGTGGCTTCATGTTCTCATTCAATACATTTCTTAACGTTGCAATAGACTTTCAAACATTTCCTCTCGATCCTAAGGATGTTTGTGGTCGTAAAAGGGCAGGGACAGGCAGAGTTAGGCTCAGCTGATCTGGTACCTGCCATCAGTGCTGTGGCTTACCAACGCTGGTGTTGGTTACAAATTTCATTGATCCAATTCTATACAACATTACAAATCCACTACAGTGCTCTGTTTATCTCACATGGATTCATCTGCATGCTTCATGTTGTTTTCTATTCTTCCCTTAAACCCTGACAGAGGAATACGGACGTACACCATCACCATCAAAAGCCGCTCCAAAGTCATATTCGCCTCCCTTCATGGTCTTGACCAGGTCAGCAGCATAGGTTAAATTGGGGTCAGGGTGGTGACCTCCAAAATCTTCCGATGGAACACAATTTACAGCAGAGTTGGCAGGAGAGCCAAGCTCCTCACAGACGATCTTCTTTACGTAAGGTCCAACCACTGACAATGAGCAAAACCAAGAGAGTGCAAAATTGTGTTGAGTTATGCAGAAATATTTCAATGCATTTAACCCTGGCCACCCTGGCTTGACTGCCACACACCCTCCTCCAGCCACTGAACATTTGCACTACACCTCATTCCTCCCCCCCTATACCTGGCTTGACTGCCACACACCCTCCTCCAGCCATTGAACATTTGCACCTTAATGTCTTTTTAAAACTGTATCCACTTCACTGTATTACCTGTATAGATTGTACTTTACTACCTCATTCTCTTGATTTCACTAGTTACCATCAGTTCACTTTCACCTGCACTTTATATACTTATCATACCTCACTCTTAGCTCAATTGCTGCTATTTAATTTCTGTTCATATTACAATATTACAATTCTGTGTCATATTCTAACTCTTACTGTACATATCATATTTATTCACTTAGTCCACCCTACATTTACACATACTCTGCACTTTTATTGCTATTTGCACTTACTGGTTAGATGCTAAACTGCATTTCGTTATCTCAGTACTTGTACTCTGTATAATGACAATAAAGTTGAATCTAATCTAAATATTACTTCAAGAAACGTCAGCTTGTAACCATCTGAAAAGCAATGCAAAACTTTGGTTGTTTTTTTTCACACGTTAAAATTCAATATGTTGTGAGGGATCAAATTATTGGGCAATACTTGAAGACACAATAGCTGAAAACTTAGTCACCAGCTCTGTTCAACATGCCTAAGGGAACTAAGGGGAAAAGATTGCTGAGTATTACCACAAGAATTTCAAGAGGAGAAAAGCTGCCTGCTATAGTTTTGAGTCTGTTGCATTCTTTGCATACAGAGCACTAAGAAATTCTGTTAGGCTCCAGAGATGTTCTGTGAATCTGAATTTACAACGCTAATGCAGTCTTCTGCGCAATAAGCACATTTTGGAAATTATAGGAAGTTGACAGACAGTGGGCAATACCTCAGTGCACATGCATGTATTGAACTGTAGGGGGCGTACCAACCAGTTGGACAATATACCTTGTTCAGTTTCATCCCAGGTATAAATGGCCAGTTCTCACCTCCATGCATAGCATCCAGGTTCACTTTGATATGATTGGGTCCAGACAGCAGCTCCTTCAAGGCAGGGAAATCAAAGATGCCTCTCAGCATCTCAGCATAGGCCTCCACACAATCCACAATTTCCACTGTCATAAAAACAAATCAAACAGGATATTATGGCTGCAACCAAACTTAGCAGAGCAAATCTGATAAAACATACTTCTGCACTGATATATAGATGCTGACATCCAACTGTTATCTTAGAAATGCTAAAACATTTAGTATATCAAGCTTAGTGCTTTTGATCACATAAAAACCACCTCCAGGACCGGGGAACGCCCTACCTGTAAACGGCTTGAAGGTGTCCACCTCAAAGGTCTGTTTACCAATTTTAGACAGGTCCACTTTAAGGTCAGGACAGATATGGTACTCTGTGATACTTTTGCTGATATCGTAGATCTTGTTTGTGACTCCTTCCGGTGCAGGTCCTGAGACAAAATCAAGATGGTTACTTGTGGTGGTCCTGGACTACTTAGTGCTAGAGGCACCACCTCGATCTCATTAAACTCTGCATTGTGTTCAATATCTGTGCATCCCACAATTGATGTCAAGTGTCATCAAAAACCATCAGCACTCAGACATTACCCTGAGTGTGTGTGTGTCACTATCTCTGCCATTAAAACAGTCACTAGGGCTCCATTTCCATTTCCATATTACCATTCAATTTCACCGTGTTCTGACAGATTACTTACCATTTTAATAATTCATGAGGTATAATATCTTCCTGCAACAGGTACAGGAAACACTAAAGGTCTAGAACCTGAGTTTAAGACTGAGCTACGATAGTAAGAGTGTTTTACAAAGACAATTACATCATAGTGAGTAGATGAAAAAAAAAACTTTCATTAATTTCAGTTGGTTTGATTTACCTCCGCTGGAAATGTTGTACTTGATGCCAAAGTCTCCACTTGGACCACCTGGATTATGGCTGGCCGTCAGAATGATCCCTCCAACAGCCTTGATCTTCCGGATCACACAGGACACAGCAGGGGTGGACATGATCCCATTCTGGCCAATGACCAGCCGGCCAATCTGCAGGTGCAAAGAGACGTGGATCATACAACTGGAATTATTCGAAGTATATGGAAGTATTCCAGGTTTAGGGAAATTGGTCCTGAAGTAGTCAGCTATCTATCACAACAAACAAAATGCTTGTCACATATATTGTGTGTACAACCATTTCAATATTTCGACTGGAGTTCAAAGGTAGGGTATGTCTCCGTCTACCATCTAAAATGACAATGCAAATACACTATGCCCACATTTAGTTTCAAAGCAATTTAACATATTTTAAATTAGTTTGATTAATGACAATTTTACATAATCTGTACACTTTAGCCAATTCAGAATGGGAGATGTGTAGGATCTTCGTTTGAAATGAGATGATACTGAATACAGATTGCACCAAAGTAAGTCGAAACAGGATCAGTCCCTTTCAAGGACACAGGCTGCTGTGCAGTTCCTCCTTGCTAAAGGCCAAACAATGTGGACAAGTATATTCAACAAGTATATACAAAAAGGATAATTATGCCATGAAGTCTAAGCAACATTCTTCTTACCTGCCTTTAGGCATTACTGTATAATTGCATGGTGAAGATGGAAAGCAATCATAAAATCGAAGTGAGTCAATTAGAGGAAAGGAACAAATAATGTGTGTATGCAATGGCATAGTAACTTGATGCTTTGTTTTCATTCATAATAGGCTACGTTCATAATTGGTCCACCATGCGTCGTTTAATAGAACATTTTGTCTTTTTAATCCCGCCAGTGTTGTACATGCTCTCGAGTATGTGTGTGTGTGTGTGTGTGTGTGTGTGTGTTGAACTGCAACCATAGAGGGCGTGTGCTGCAACGTGACAGTGAGCACGTTTGCACTACAGTCACCGCGGCAACAGGGCCGTCAGTGTGTCCAAGTTCGGTCACCATCGCTACTGTTATTTATGCAACATTATTGCCACAATGTTTCCCATTACATACAACAATGTATCACTTTGTTGGGGACTTTGCAGAGTTACCTACTAGCGACACGAAAGTCCTACAGTGATACAGTGCAACCTGCCATAGTTGGATAGGCTGCGCCGTCTTGCCATGCGAGCACGAAATGTCAAAGGTACCAACGAGCAAGGAACATCTCCAGCATGTGTCATGGAAATATCAAAGAGATCTTGTGGCAGAATCAAATCTGGGACGATAGACACACTCTATAAGTTATATGGTCAATCGCAAAGTAATATGGAGTCAGACGGCGATCTTGTTACATCACACAGCAACTGCTTTTTAATTTACACTAGCTTGTTCATTTTTTCAGATACGCTAACTGGTCAGCTTCTATTATACTTATCATTTACTTTTTACAGTGAGCCTCTTGGCAGCTGAGCAAAAACAACATTATTGCAACCGATAAGCCTAATCTTAATGATATATTGGCGAAGTAACACATTTTGATGGTGATATCTTGTGCAAGGGCTAACCATGATTTCCAAGGCAAATAGCTTAGATGCTAACTCTTAGTTGGGCCAAGCGCAGAAACAAAAATGGGCTTTCAACGTGGCACAACAGAATACTAACCCCATTAGCTGCCGCAATCTGCACGATGAGTTGAATAGCATCTTTCATGAAAAATCTTCCATCTCCACCGACAACCAAAGTGCTCTCTTGCCTGACTGCAGGCTCGACGACAGATATAGTGCTCTGAATGAAATTTTCAGCATAGTGCTCATTTTGCTGGAAGACGGTTACTCTTTTCCTAAGTCCGCTGGTCCCGGGTTTCTGGTCGGCATACGCCTTGGTTTTGACCACTGTAATTTTCACCATTTTCCCCCAAGGCTTGACCTGTGTGATCCGTGTCCACGGAAGAATCTTCACGGTGAAAACTTCCCCACGTACACACCAAACACGCGTTAGTTTGTTCCCTCCTCTGCAGGCACGCCTACATCGGTCCTTAAAGGGGTGTGCAACATTTCTTTGTGAGTATTCAAGTGTTGTTGGTAAATTTCCAATATTTAAGGTGAGAACATGCGGGAATGTTGTCTCACCACCAGATTAAGCCTTTAAATAATACAGAGAAAACTATGCCGTTAGATGGTCCTTTTCTCCCACGTAGCGTGCATTGCTTACAACTTCAAGAGGCATTTTGGATGTGCTAGCATTTCACTTTTTGAATGTTGTGTCTAATGGCAAACTTTTCTGAAATGTCCTTGTTTCAAGGGTTGAACACTTTTTGCATAGTATCTTGCAAGACTGAAAGGGTTTCACAGTGCTTTTTGATGTGGTATCAGAGAAAAGCAACATTGCTCCCACAGGACTCCCCACTGAACAGGACAGGGCACTAGGGCAGCTTTGTTTGGCGATTGTGTCACAGTTCGTTTGAACTCGAAGAAGAAGTACAGAGGTTACTACCCTGGCTTTAGACAAAGGCCTAGAGATGACAGGGCTTTTTTTCCCCTTTACCTGATACATTAATAATCAATTAATCACACACAGATAAGTGTTCTTGCATACTGAACGGGCCTGTATGGAATAAGACAGCCCTCTCTCGCGTAATAGTAGGCAGTGGACTCTAATTATAACCTAGAAATACAGGTCAGTCCAGGGGCTGTTGTTTAACTTTTGACTGCAAGAGAGAAAGCCTGCGAGGGTCAGACGGTGGTTTAAATACGCTCCCTCACACCATGTGACATTTAGAGGGCTGCTCTACAGTTACAGTAGAGAAGGTCAAAGGGTAAAATGACTGCACTCACGGTATATATAGAAGGTCAGGGCTGCTTTTGCCACTAAAGGCCAAGGGCAGATAAAGTTGATGCCTGTGTGCAACCCAACGGAATGCATTTGGCTGCCAACGCCACAAACTGTCTCAGCAAGAATAAAAGGCTATGCAGACGGGAAGGATGGGCGCACATGGCTGCTCTGGCTGGGACCATCACAGGCCAAACGCACAATACTCTGCATCCCAATTAAGACAACAGAATAAACATGGATTTATTTATTCAAGGTGATACATTGATAAATTACAAAAGAAAAGGATGGACACAATGTAGTGTTACATTACATTACATTTTAAAGTGGTTTTGATATGTCATCTGCCACAAAGGGAGGGAGCTCCGAGTTTGATATGTGCAGTGCTTGTTCATTATTAAGACATTATTACATTCAAAACATGTGCAAACGCATACAGACATAATAATACAAACACTTAAAAAAGGTCACTTGAGATTACAGGACAATTACATGAATCGAATACACAGCGAATAGTAGGCTACTATGAGTACAACAAAGAAACATGAGTTAATCCCTTCTTCTGATAGAACTTTAACCTTGCTGTATTTGTACCTGATAGAAGAGGTACATCCACAGGAATGGTGTCAGTCATTGTGTGAGACACTTATGAGATGCTTATGAGACTATGCTCTCCACACAGCTGTAAATCCAGTCCAGTTTCTCGTTTACAGGCATAACATGTTGACAAACCTGAGAAAGAAAAGGCATCAGCACATGATTGAGCTCATAACCTCGCAAGGCCAGGGGTGATTTTGTCACTTGTGATTGATACATCTGGTGTGGAGAGTTGTTGAAATTTTGAAGGCGGATAGTGACAAATTGCACCACTGCTCAAGCTGGAACCACAGACACTTCCTTCTCAAACCTGCCCTCAACTTCACAAGACTGCCTATTTGTATCATTGCTTTGTGTTTCACCATTTATAACAATCATATCATTGTTATCTCCCATATTTAAGTCAAATCCCTCCCCAGCAGTTTCAACACGTATAAGACAGATTGTTTGTATCCATTTTCTAAATGAGCATGACTTTCTCCGCTGAACATTGCAGAAGCAGTCCGTGAGGAGACACAATAGATTATGATCCGTGTTTGGTAAAGGTGTGTATATGTGTGTTTACTGAGACTTACCATCTTAGACCTGGCAGGCACCTCCACAGCGAACACACTCATCCCTCTGCTGCTGACACAGTTCTTGCTCTGTTCACTGTTCACATGCACCATCACTTTCTGGTTGCTCTGGAAGAGAACACAAGAAGAACCTCAACAGCATGTGGTGCTTATCTGAAGGAAAACCACACAGTACCATATCTTCAGTATACTTGAATTATCGTTGTCGTTATAAGTAAGCAGGTCCACAGCAGTAGACCAACCATGGCCATAGTGTACGTACTTCCCCACAGAAAGGCAACCAACAGCAGGCCTGGTGTTGCGTCTTTGTATAACATATGAAATGTGCTATATAAATAAACTTGAACTTAAACTTGGACTTGCCATCCGGACATGAACAACAGCAGCATGATAAGTACCACTGAAACTACAGCACGGACACTAATCATTGTTAGCCTGGACATGGATGCTAAGAATAGCTTGGTTCTGAAAGCCAAATGATTTCAACCACAAGATCAGTTTTCTCTTACCTTTTAAAGCAGCATGAATCCTCTCTTAAAATAAAATCTTCTGCTTACATGTTTTACAATAATTCAGCAGAGGATGCCAAAGCTCTGTTTTTAATTCTAGTCAAATCTCTTTCCATGCAGTCTGAGAGCCGCTGAAAGGCTGGAGCATGTGAGGAGGTGAGGTGCGCTGAGGTACCTTGTTGGCGATGGCGGAGGAGATCCTGCTCTCCCCTCTGCACGTGTACACGGTGACGCCCTCGTGGCCCTTGATGGGCCTGGCCTCTCCTCTGCTGACGATGGAGCGCTGCAGCGCCGTGGTGAGCATCCTGGGGCCCGAGTCCAGATTCAGCGGCTGCAGTGTGGGCTTCACATCCTCACAGTACACGTCCACTATGAACGGACATGCCTGAGGGGAGACACAACACACACAGGACCCATCAGAGCTCATGTTGTTTTAATGTCCAAGTCAATTGAGTGGTAGAAAGTATAACCACATACAAATGGGGCTATTGTAAGAATGCTGTGAATACACATACAATAAATATCAATGACATCTGTGCTTATCATTTATATCAGAGGTTCTCAACTCTCTATCTGACTTCTGGAGCCCCCTGCACTACACTTCATCCATCAGTAACAGTGGGGTACTGGGTTCCATTCTCTTCCTTCATTAGACTACAGGTCCATCAACCAACTGCTCAGGTGCAAGACCTGCACAGGTTTGTGATGGATGCAGTAGGTTCCTCACCTCCACCATCTCCAGGGCCCGGTTGAAGCCCATGGCCTCCAGAGTGATCCAGAGGTCCCGGGTGTCTCCTTCACGGTCGTTGGCCTCCATCAGGTTCAGCTCCAGAAAGCCCTGCCTGGTCAGCATGTTCTTCTTTGTGTCAAAGTTTTCTGAGGAAGAGCCAGGATGAATAGAGATTGAAAGAGAGGGGGGTAGAGATATGAGATGGAGGGAATTTCAGGATGAATAGAGAGTGAAAGAGAGGGGGGTAGAGATATGAGAGAGGGAATGACAGGATGAATAAAGATTGAAAGTGAGGGGGTAGAGATATGAGATAGAGGGAATGACAGGATGAATAGAGATTGAAAGAGAGGGGGGTAGAGATATGAGATATGACAGCAAATATACATTTCTTTATACCATCATGCAATTCTGTAGAAACAACGATTGATTGTCACTGATTCTCATAAAAAACAGATACTTGGAAATTGATTTATTCCATTTGTGAATAAATAAAGCATACATTTTGTCCCACCAGTGCACTGGGCGGTGTCCATGTTGTGCATATGTGAACTGGGGCAGTTCTATGCGTTGCAATGTTGTGTTCTCAAAAAATAAAAGCCATTTTCCTAGAACCCCTATTTGCCTTTTTTTTGTGGGAGCAGTTTCAGTTCTTAATCCCTCCCCTTGTTCAGCCTGCAGATGACACCCACCTTTACAGACAGCCCAAGCGTCCTCATCACACTTCTCTCCACTGGTCCTCTCCTCAAACAGGTTATACTCCTCCAGACTCAGCAGGCCGTTCCCATCCAGGTCAATCACCTCAAATATGTCAGACAGCGCCTCCCTGTGGTATACATGAGTGCAATGTCAGCTGAAAATCTCTTCTGAATTGGTCCCTCTGTGTATGGAAAATCTTGCTATGCCAGTTTTGCCAGTAATCTAGCAATATCTAGTAATCTTGCCCATCTAAAACTGCCTCATGACCTCACCTATGTACACCAAGAGTGTTCATGGCTGGAGCAATTCTATGGTGCAGCCTATGAGACTTCTTTTACATAACACTTACAACGTAATATCACAAAGAACTATGATGAAAGTGTTGTAACAAGTGTGGTGTTTAGACAGGAAATCAAATTGTGGTGCTATCCATTCACTCATTCCTTCTTTCATTTGGCCACCAAAACTGTTAGAAAATAACACTGACAACTGACAATTCCTGTTGAAAAGAGCCCCTAGTAAACGTGTTATTGTGTGGCCAGGTCTCTGGCTGGTGTACCTGAACTCTTTGGTGAGCTCCAGCTCCCCCGAGTCCTGGTTCCTGTAGACCAGTTCAGCGCCGGTGGCCGTGGGCTTCCTGCTCCGCACCAGCCTGCAGCCTGTGCTGAGGGGCAGTAGGAGGTAGGTGCCCTCACTCAACTCCCCCTTCCACACAAACCTCTGCCAGGACCACCACACATACACACAAAACAATGTCACTAAATGCCACCAGAGGGCAGCATATACAATCATATACATTTTGGCAGGACAAGCAGAATCCAGATTTTGCTTACGTATAACCAAGTTTCCCATATACTTTTTGATCTAAACAGGCTTCTATAAAGCAGTGAGACTAATTGTACTACTTTAGACATTTTTCTCTAGTTATCCTTTTCAAATACAGGGAAAGAAGTAATTAAAGTAAAATAATTTGGCATGATACTCAATCATCATATTTGTTTGCATGAAACACCAAACCCTAACATCAAAGTGTATGCGTATGACACTACTGTTATAAGTCGATTGACCTGGCCTGGCCTACCATGGTTAAATTCAGTGATTTTGGTCTCCATATGAGAAGTACACTGCTCAAAAAAATTAAAGGAACACTTTGAAAACACATCAGATCTCATTGTGAAAAAAAATTATGTTGGATATCTATACTGATATGGATAGTTTAATGTCTTAGGAACAAAAGGATGCCACATCTTTGATGGAAATAAAAGTTTTCAGCCTACAGAGGACTCAATTTTATAGACACACCAAAAATCATAGTGAAAAAGTGATGTGGCAGGCTAGTCCATTTTGCCAAAATTCAATTTCTGCAACTCAAAATGCTTCTCGATATCTTGTGTGGCCCCCACGTGCTTGTATGCATGCTTGACAACGTTGCAGCATGCTCCTAATGAGGCAACGGATGGTGTCTTGTGGGATGTCCTCCCAGATCTGTCTAAGGGCATCAGTGAGCTCCTGCAAAGTCTGAGGAGCAACCTGGCGCCGTCTGATGGACCGAAACATAATGTCCCAGAGGTGTTCTATCAGGTTTAGGTCAGGTGATCGTGAGGGCCATTCAATTGCATCAATTCCTTCATCCTCCAGGTACTGCCTGCATACTCTTGCCACACAAAGCCAGTCATTGTCGTGCATCAGGAGGAACCAGTACCCACTGCACCAGCGTAGGGTCTGACCATGGGTTCAAGGATTTCATCCCGATACCTAATGGCAGTAAGACTGCGGTTCTCTAGCCTGTAGAGGTCTGTGCGTCCCTTCATGGATATGCCAACCCAGACCATCACTGACCCACCACCAAACCAGTCATGCTGAACGATGTCTTAGGCAGCATAGTGTTCTCCTTGGCTTCTCCAGACCCTTTCACGTCTATCACAGGTGCTCAGGGTGAACCTGCTCTCATCTGTGAAAAGCACAGGGCGCCAGTGGCGGACATGCCAATTCTGGTGTTCTATGGCAAATGCCAATCGAGCTCCACGGTGCTGGGCAGTGAGCACAGTGCCTACTACAGGACGTCGCGCCCTGAGGCCACCCTCATGGAGTCTGTTTCTTACTGTTTGGGCAGAGACATTCACACCAGTGGCCTGCTGGAGGTCATTCTGTAGGGATCGGGCAGTGCTTAACCTGTTCCTCCTTGCACAAAGCAGCAGATATCGGTCCTGCTGATGGGTTTAGGACCTTCTACGGCCATGTCCAGCTCTCCTAGAGTAATTGCCCGTCTCCTGGAATCTCCTCCATGTTGTGGAGATTATGCTGGGAGACACATCAAATCTCCTTGCAACGGCACTCGTGGATGTGCCATCCTGGAGGAGTTGGACAATCTGTGCAACTTCTGTAGGGTTAAGAAATCACCTCAGGGTCCCAGTAGAGATAATGACTCTAGCTAAAGCCAACACTAATGGAAAACCAGTCGAAATGATCAAGAGAGAGAAACTTGAAATGGCCTCCACATGCAAAACCACCCCTATTTTGGGGGTCGTCTCATTGTTGCCCCTCTAGTGCACCTGTTGTTAATTCCATCAACACCAATGCAGCTGAAACTGATTAACAACCCCCTCTGCTACTTAACTGACCAGATAATTATAAAAAAAAAGTGCAATTGAATTCATGACATACCCTGTTCAAAAAATGTTCCTTTAATTTTTTTGAGCAGTGAAGTATATTTTCAATTTGAAAAAAAAATTGTCACAGAAGTCCATATTCCAAGCATAGAAACAGACAAAACAGGTGATTTATCAAATGACTAACGAGCCACTATCTAACAACACTGTAGTGAACTCTCATTCACTTGTAGGTTCTAGGACAAAACCTGAACATGTCTTCGTAGCCATTCCAGACTGACCTCTTTATCCCGAATCTCAGTAACACCCAACACATTGGAGTCCTCCTTCCCCTCATTGGCTCTAATGACGAGCAGAGCTGTGTCTACAGACATCCACGGAGACGGCTTGTCTAAAACACAACCATGCCATACGACATGAGGGAATTAATACTCTTCACTTGTAGATAGTGCAGTATGAAATCTCTGTCCTTACTGAATCTCTTGACTCTAGGTTCTGGTATTGCCCACATGTATGCAGTAATCAGTCCTTACCCAGGGGGGGCACTGTACTTACCCTGGGTCTGGCTGAGGTTGAGGGGTTGTATGGTGAGGTAAACAGTGGTGTTCTGGGGGATGTCCAGTCGATACTGTAGAGACACCACGGTTCCATCCTCCTCCAGGAAAAAACATCCTTTCAGATGGCTATGATGCCACTCCTTCACAAGACAGAAGATATACACGTAGTTCATAAAATCATGATCTGTGTGTACACATCACCATCAGCATCAGAACAACATATATACCCTTTATGTATTAAATGCACTGCATTGTTTCAAACACAATAAAAGAGCTTGCTAATAATAAATAGCCAATACAGATTCGCATAAACAGAGTGATTGATTCGTTTGGAGAACTTCTGGGTCTACACAATCCCAGCAAAGGGGGCAGAGAAAGAATCGTTCAACATAAATTGTGATGGTGCGATGTAAAAATCATGACCTTATTAGATTAATATTATAATAAAAACTTACCATTAGTATCAAACTCAATCATAAATCCAGTCAAAATATTCATTAACCTTTAATGTTCCCCTATAAAAGAAAATGCTGTGCTCAGTTTGGCATCGGAATTGGAGTGGCCTAGTACCTCTGACAGCCACAGGGTGGTGCTATGGTGACACAGCTTAGATTTAACAACAGAAAACAGACCATAACAGACCATCCTCCACACAATCTCCTAACAAAGGCACACAGCGGGCCCAGACCAAGCCTCGTGTTCTCCCTTAGACACTGATGCATGTACATGTTTTCCGTGATGCATGAATGCCCATGGCCTGAGGATACTTTCCTCTTGGTAAAAATATTGGGAAATAACCAAACACAAAACATATCATTACATCGAAATACAAGCAACGATACATGCAGTGATTTACTACTACTTCCAAAATTTCCATCAAAATATTTTGTGTGTGTTATTGCTGTTATAAAGCTGTCTTCATGGCGGCGCTAAACCACAGCTATATTAAAGACAACGGGGACTTTGGATGGAGAGGCAAGAAGTCCAACTGGAGAGGCTGTTCTTTCAACCCCTCGGAGACCCATTCCATCCTCCGAATGCAATGGTGTGCCAACAACAGCCGTCTACATCTTCTAAAGAGCAGTCGGTAAATCACCAAGTTAAACAAAGACCCCCCAAACTAAATGTGTTTCTGCCGTGACACTTCTCCAAGTAAAAGGCCATTTCCTCTTGCTGGTTTTATGTCAGCTCGTGAAATGTGCCCAGGACCAAAAACCATCAAACCATAACACGCACCTCCACGGTTTGTCCAACCGGAGGAGTCTGGATCAAACCCCCCCAAGCTGTGTGTCCACTCTGCCTCTCCCTGATGGAGGGTCCCCGGGAGATAGGTCAGTCGGCCGGGGCTAATACCCAGTCATGTCACCCTCTCCAACCCCATGTCTGATTTACAGGGGGGTGAGGGGTGAGTGGTGGTGTGGGAAGTGCTGTGCCTCGACCCCACCAGCGAATCATTTCCCAATTACTAGCCCAAGGCCTGAGCTGCTGTTGTGGCTGTTAACAGAACTTCCTGGCAGTAATCTCAGCACACTCATACTTCATACCCCCGCGTCAGCCGCCACCTCCTCCACAGACGCCGTGCGTCTGGCTTTTTCCAATCTCACCATCTTTTTGATGCGGGCGACTATTATTTTTTGGGGAGCAGTAAAGCAAACCAGAGGAGGTTAAGTCAAAAGGAGGGCAAACAAAGAGCTGAGAATCGATGCACACACTCTATGCTACATCGACCCGGTGTAAATTTGCCACCACGAAACCCGGGAACAACAGAACAGCAGCGGACACGATCAGTCTGGAGGTCTGTCTGTGGGGGAGTCCAAGAACTGCATTTTCACTTCATAGTTTTCTTCTGATGAGACATTGCAGAGGGAGAGGGGAAAACTTCTAAATGTGTTTTCAAACAAAAACAATGAATTTCTCAGTTGGAGATTTGCTTGTTGCAAGTTGATAGCATGTCAATAAAATGATCGTTCTGTAGTTATCAGTAACATTATGGAATAAGTAATCCTTATGGAATAAACCTAGTTGGTTGCTGTTCCAGTATGATCAATCATATATCAGGGACCAAAGCGCTGCAGTACCTGTAAAGATTTCGGCTCCATCAGTTTGGCACTTCTGCTGCTGCTTGCTGCCATGGTGATGGCTGTGGAGATAGAAGAACGACGACTGCGAGCCGACGATGGCCGTGAAGAGGAGCGGCTGTCTGAGTACACACACACACACACACACACACACACACACGCACACACACGCACAAATTAAGCATGCAGTCTTAAAATGCCTGGAGATCCATCCATACTAGCACTGATTAGGGCCAAAAGACTTCAATTAGAAACGTGGTACCAGGAGCGGCCCTTCAATCTAAAGCCCCATTCCTCAGATGCAACATTTTAATTAAACCCCAATTGCATACCTTCCAATTCATTAACTAACACACAACTCATTTCTCTCCCCTAATTGAAACAAACTATTGATGCAATGCTAACAGAGTTGACTGAGGAAAGCTGGAAAACAGTTTAATTGGATGCTCTTTTTCCAAAAAAGGAAAATACAATATATTTTTACAAAGGCAACTCTTAATTTAGAGAGCAAAACTTGGGGACCGAAAATGCAAGCAATTTTGTTTGTAAATTGCAAATGGTGGACAGAATAACAGCCTATCCTATCAAAACTCTACACACCAAATGTTTTCCTCAGGCATACAAGAGCATGTCTGAAGTCAGGGTACATGCGTGATCCCCTCCTCCTGCACACACAACAAGACCAGACTGTGCTTGTGGCAAAAACAAAATGAAGGGAAATAAATCAATAACTCAAAGAGGTGGCGCATAATGGGGTAATCCAGACACCGTGTGAAAGGTTATTTATTTTGGGTTAGCGGGGCTCTCCCGGAGATGATTTCCAAATCCCTTTGTCCCCTTGGGTCATATGGGGCTCTTCCAATCAATAACATGAACACACAGTGACCACACAGAGAGCTAGGGACACAAACATGTCTGTCTGTGGTGCGCTCCCTTTACACCTTCTATCAGAATCTCCCTTGAGCTTCCATTACATCCTTCCAGATTTTGTAGGAGTTATAGCAGCCCCCCCCCCCCCCCAAACAAAAATAAATTAATAAATAAAATTACTTTCACTTTCTATCAGCCCTCTTCTCATTCCCTTTGACCGCTCTGTTTTTTTCTCCTACTGTTTTGCCCTTTTGACAGTTTTTTTCCTTTCCTCTCATCCACACTCATCTCTCCCTTCTACACTTCTATTATAAGTCTCTCCCTGAACTCCTCTCTTAATGTCTCTCCCTCAGCCTAATTCATATTCAAAGAAGATTACTTGGCATGAAAAATATCTGCATCTTAAGTGATAAAGCTTTCAAGGAGGTCTAAGTCAGCAATGAGCATGGAATAAGTAAGTAATAATTGACTTACACACAAACACGTCACATACATAATTTTTAAATATACTGTACACCAGCAATATGCCTCCATTCCTCTTGAGAGAACCAAAGTACTGCCTTTGTCCCTTCTAATAATTCCCCTGCTATCAAGTGATGATGTAATGCTATTTTTAGCTCATATGGTTCTCAGAAGGGGACAGTCATAAAATAAACAACCCAGCACTGTCCATTCTGTGCTTTAGATTAGAGTCCCTGGCACATCAATGTAATCCTCAGTGCAGATGTCATTCATCTCTGTGTGTCATGCTGACTGAGTGGTGCCATCTCTCACCTTCTGAAGAGATGCACCTTTGAGTACTAGGCTATTGCCTTAATCACATTGTTTAAACATGCTCTCCCATCGCTAACTTCACAAATCACAAGTGATTATTTGTTGCCTAATAAGATAACACCAACCATTGCACCAAACTAATTCCATTTTCTTTTTTTGTGTGTATGTGCTTTGTGTTATAAACAGAAGTGTTTTGAATGTTAGCAAAAATCGTAAGTAGCTGTTGTCCCCGTCAATGGAACCTGCCATGGAATATCTTTTTTTGCTGCCATATTTAGCAGTGGTTTAAAACATCCACACTGTACTTAGACTTTTATCCAAGAGCACTGTACCTTTCCTGAGCAGGGCTGCATCAGGTTCCCCTTTATCTTGGGGTGGGGGGGCTGCTGCAGGAGAGACAGAGCTCTTGGGCGAGCTGTCCGACTGGTTGCCAAAGTTTTGCCTCCTGAGTTTGGCATCAGCCTCCAATTTCTCAAGGGCTGCTGTCTGACACTGCTCTGCTGTGGACCCGAGCATTCTGCAGAACTGAAACAAAGGAGTTTATATTCCATGGGGCCATACATCATACCTTTTTCAGCAGACATCTCTATCAAGACTAACCAGGTGTGTGTGTGTGTGTATTACTACTTTTTAAAGATGCACGTGTGGGATAACAGCAGCAATGTAAACAATCTAACAGTGATGGCAGAAATCTGCTATGATCCATGGTCTACAAAACACTCATATGTGCATGTGGCTATCACTCAGTTCTTTTCTGGAGCTGTATGAGTTTGCAGAATGTGGTATGTGGGCTTCTGTTCGAGGCTAACCTCAGCATAGTCAAGTTTCCCATCTTTGTTGCTGTCAATTAGTGAGAAAATCTCATTGACTTCTTCATCAGTCATCTTCTCACCCATCTAAAGGACATAAACAACACAAAATAAAGTCATTGGTAAAAATGCATTGCTGATTAAAATACATCTGACCAATATTGACATGGTTTACAGAGAGACAGTGGATGGTAATGTAGTGTTGTTAGACTGGGCACAAACCGTGGTGACAACTTTCTGCAGTTCACTGTGCGAGATGAACCCATCTCCATTAATGTCCAGTTTCCTAAACACTCTAAGAACTTCGTCATGCTCGGTTGGCTTATCCTTCTGCAATATTGCACAGAAATCATCAAAGTTCAGCCTCTTCGTCCTAGGAGTCCAGTATTTATTCAGGAGCTTCTGTGAGGGGTTACGGCCTGCCTGTTGAAGAACTAGGAATGGATATGGAGTATGGCGTTAAACGACTGTACCAAAGAATAAATCAATAACAGTTAATTAGATAATATTTGCGAATCACATTATATTGTTGTCATTTATTTCGAAGCATAACTATCTCTACTGTGTTTAAACCAGCAAATATTTAGGCTAGAAGTTACTTTACAGCCAGTTTGGGCATCAAGCCTCCATTAATTACATTTCTTAAAATGGCAAAGAAGTTTGTCATTATACCTTACCGTGGCATAATTGTTCTTTGGAGGTGATGTTTGATAAACTTGATTTAAAAACGGACAGGTATGCTGCCCTGCAGTTCATGTAGAAGTTCTCCTCTTCGGTTCGATTTGATTTGGACATTCTGCACAAGATCCCAGCTAGCTTGCTAATTTACCCCACAAGCTGGGATGGATAGCTTGCTAAATTGGGTTCTGTGGAAATGACTAGTCTAACTAACAAACAGTTTACATTAGATAATTTGAACAACGTTGCATACACGTTAACATTTGCTACATTGCTCCGATCTAGCTACAAATGTTAGCATGTGAACATCTAGCTAAATCGCTGTATTCACTTAAGATCAGCTAAGAACCTTTCGCCATCAGCCAGCAACTTACTGTGCACTGAGAGATATCACCTACCAACTGAAAAAAAAAATGTATTTCATATTTCCTAAATCAACTAAATCACATTTGCAACACGCATTTTCATTTCTGCAAACAACTGCTTGCTGTCTGGACTAACAAGGCACAAATCTTCACTGTTTGCTACCGCACACGTTGCTATTATACGTTGCCATATAAACAACTCCAGTGTTGGTGTGCCATTAAAACACTCCGGATACACGTAGAAACGGTCCTCTTAAAAAACAAAACAACTACGAAATGTCATACAGACAACTGCTTTGATGTCAGTCTTAAACAATCTCTTCATAGTTCAACCCCTTACGTCTTCATTTTCATATTTGCATAAATTAAGAGTGTATGTCAAAATGCTTTACTTGATCACAACGGCCCTTTTCTACAAACTATGTTTCCAGAGGAAGTAAATGCTCAGCACATCGCGCCAAATTCCAAATCATATTATCGTCTTGGCATTTGTGTCATTTAGCTAGACATCTCAAAATGCCGTGAGTATAACGTATTGCATCAACGTAATCTTCTGTCTGTCTTATCTGAATATTAGGGGATGTAGAGTAACTAAACTAAACTGTGTTCACTTTACATAAAACAGAGGGAGAGTAAGCGGAGACCACCCAATGTGGCCAACGTCAAAACAAATTCGAGCGTTGTCAAATTGAAAACATTTTGACCAGTTTCTTTTTTGTCCTTAGAGTGAAAAGGGCTCTACGATTAGAGGACAAGAAAAGGGTAAGGGACTTACAAAATACTCCAAATGTTAGCATGCTAATTCGTGTTATTTGTGTGGTAAAATAAATACACTTATTTCTTCAATCACTGGCCTTTGCAGCTCCACGATCACAGTTACAACAGTTACCTTTGATACAGAGAAAAGTTGTCGCAGATGTTTTACATCCTGTCTTCAACCTGTGAGCCATTGTTGACAAACAATTGTATTGTAAACTGGGGATCTATATGTGCAATTATGAATGATAGGTCTAATGACATAACCAAGATCATTCTTATCCCCAAGACACCACTTAAGAGGCCAGCTTTGGAGAACACCTTCTCACCTCTCACAGGTACTCATCTAATGAGCCCTGGCCCAGCAACTCAAGGTGTGTACACCCTTCTAGTGTCAAGTGCCATTTACACGGAGGTCACCCTGCTCTGCTGATAGTGAACTATCACCTATGCGACCACAAGTCTTTTCAGAGTGTCAGGGTTTAGGTAGCATTTATGGTACTACACTGTATAGTAGTGCTGTTGTGAAAAACACAGTTGTGTAATTAAGGTTTAGGTATATGCTGTGGTAGTACACACAGAACTGCTTTCCATGGTGTAACCACCAGCTATAGTAGGCCTAATGTGCATGTTGATTTGATGAATTGCGGACATTTGGTGTGTCATTAACAGGCAATTACCAAGCCAGTGAGGAGACCACCAGTGCCTGCAAAGCCCAATCTGCAACACAGAAGAAGTGAGTACATGATTTTTACTGCTCAGGGATTTACCTGTGGTGTGTGGGAGGCAACTTGACATCGCTCAGTTGTTTATAGATTGTGTGCTGAAGCATGATATGGGTGTTGATACTGTTGTGCATTGGACACAGCCATGTCCCAAGTGTTCTCTATGTACTCCATAGGACTGAAGCTTTCTTGTTTGGGTCACATATTAAAACAGTAATACCTTGCTGTTAAGGTCTGTCTCATTCTTGCTGAACTGACATACAAAATGCATTAGCTTACACTGACATTTCACATTTAGGCTAATTAAAACTGTGCTGTACTATGTTGACAAACTCAGTGATCTTAGGTTTATCATCACTGTGTGGCATTAATTTGGTGTTACACATACAGATGCACACATGCTCACATTCTATATGTGCCCCGTGAAAGCCCTACGCAGTTCCATGTTATGTTCGGCAATGATAAGAATGATTCTTCTGTCATCAGCGGACCCCTTCACTGTCACTTGTCTGATGATGGTTGTGACAGATCCGAGTTTAATGACAGGACGTGGAGGCACAGTGGCTCTCTCTGTCTATATCATTAGACTAATCCGCAATGATTTACACAGCACTAAAAATAGTTGGATAAGAATTGGATTATTTCCATCCCCAAAGCACACTAACTTGGTGTTCTTGCGATCCATCAATACAAGCATTAGTTTTGAATTTTATAGTGCCGTAGTTAAGGAAGGAAGCTCTTTAAATATACATAAAAACATCAGAGGAGGCTGAAAGAAGAACCGGTGATGCATCTCATATCATGTGGGAGTACAGTCTTCTGTCTCTCTGCGTGATGGCCTGCTCGGTCATTTTGGGAGAAGGCAGAAGGGTGGTTTGGTGAGGTCAGATCAAAATGCTTTCCTACAAAAAGTGTCTGGCCACATTTATTTCCCTTTTTATAGTTCAAGGGACCATTTTGCCTGAACTATAAACCTAAAGGGTAACATCTTAGAAGTCTTTTTCTTATGTTAATGACAAAAAAAAATCAATTAAAAGCCACAAGTATTGGAATGGCGGCTGTCCCCTGTTTTTTCCAGGCTAGAAAAGTTGCGCTCCAATCTGGAAAAGTCAGCACAGTCCATCCTGAACGCTAGACAGGATCTGGAGAGTCAATTGGTGAGTAAATCAGCTGTAGCAGTCTGATACGTAAATTAATTTCCATCCAACTGAGTACATTTCACCCGAAACATGTAATCTGAAATGTAATCACAGTGGCTGGTTTGCATGAATTGTTTTGCAACTGTTGCTTTTATGTTTATATATTGAGAGGCACAAATGCTATTGTTGTAAACCTCATGTGATAAGATCATGTGATGAGTTCAAAAAAGGTGGATTGTTCATTGTTAATGATTATTCATTATTCATTGCTTAATGGGTACTGCAGTTGAGCATTTTTTGTTTTTGGGCTCAGCCATTAGAGGGCAGCAGCGAGTTGAAAAGACTCTTTTCACGGGGCACTGGTGACCTGCTGAAAGAGCTAGAGGAGCATAGGAGGCTCGGTGAGTGCTCACACACACGTTCACACACTAACACACAATTTTATAACATGTACATGAATGAGTGAACATGGCATATAGCTGAATATTTCAAATGTTAGTCTGATTATTTAAGTTATGTGACATCACCACAACTATGTGGTTTTGAGAAGGTTTTAAGTATGAAATCATTACAATCATGTGCCATCAAAATAACAAATACGTCTCAAATTTCAGTGGATAAAGTTGAATCAAGTATTGCCATGGGGAGGATTGTTAGAGAGAGTCATTTAACAGGTGAGTGAATTACTCTTGCATTCATTGTAACACCAGACTTTTTCATGAAGAACATTGGTACAGATATCAGAAACATAAAAACCAGCTAAATCTGTGTCCTTGTTTCAACCTTTCATCGCCCTTACCACTACTGTTATTTCCTGCATTGTCAACAGTTTAGTCTTGGCTATTGAGCTCTATTGCATTACACTTAATATAAAAACAATCCACTGAGATAACATTGTAGGCTTAATAAACCAGGCACTCTGACGGCACAAAGTAAATAACATTTATGTTCCAAACCAAGTCATCATTGTTTCTCTAATGACTCAGATACGTTACCCTCTTTGTGGAATCATCTATAATCACACTATTACTATGGCAACCTTTTCATAATCCAAAACGGGGAGGAAAAGCAAACTATTTGCTATTCCACTCACTTACAGGGAGAAGATTGATTTCAGGCTCCTGAAAAATGTGGCCCCGTGTCTCTGTGTGTGCAGGGATCAGACTGACTCTTGATCATCTGTGCGCCTCATATTTCCACATCTAAAAGCCATGAGCAATCTTTTATGGCCACTGTGTTCAACACGCCTGAAAGGGACCTTTTTCTCCTTTTTATTCACTGAGCAAAACAACATTTAGTTTTCTCTACACAAGCAAGCGCTGCGGGCCCTTGTGACAGAATTATTGTGATTATTTGAGGCCTACATAACGCCTCTAGCTACAGCTTCACTTGTGATTTGATCACATAATGGTGATGTGTGGAAACTGAATGGGGAGAATTGTTTGGTGTGGGTGGGGGGGGGGGTAAAGTTCAGTGTTTTTAAGATAAGGTTGTCCGAAATTGTTTTAATTCGTCATGCCGGGGGAAACCTTCACGCATCCGCTTGCATGTGGCCCAACACAGAAGGAATGTCACATTTTTATCACATGGTGGAGCATGAAATTTCTCGCTGCGGCATGAAGCAGGCCTTACAACAACAGGAGCAGGGGATGTTTTCTCGAGAGCTGCAGCAGGAACGGCCAAATGTGTCTTGGGGAGGGGGGGCAGGGGGGGCGGGGGGCTGATATACGTACAAAGCAAACAAACAGTCAGTTGGGACTGTTCAAGAGCCAAGCCCTGTGATGCCTGAGCATCAGATGACTGGGAGATGATTTGCCAGTGTATACAGGTTTAGGGTAGAGGAAGTATTTGTTTTTGCAAATGTTAGCATGACTGTGTGTGTGTGTGTGTGTGTGTGTGTGTGTGTGTGTGTGTGTGTGTGTGTGTGTGTGTGTGTGTGTGTGTGTGTGTGTGTGTGTGTGTGTGTGTGTGTGTGTGTGTGTGTGTGTGTGTGTGTGTGTGTGTGTGTTTATTTTGATCAAAGTAAAGAAAGTATACGTACGTTTCTTGATCAAAGTAAAGAGAGTAGATACACATTTTTGAAAAAGGTATAATTGTTTGTAAATCAAGGCAGTGGTAATTGGCACAGATGTTGGTAAAATTATGCCACTAAACTGGTACAGTCTTCTAGGTTTCACTATGTTCTTCTAAAATAAGTCGTGTGGGTGTAATATAATTGCATGACTTATAATATTCAAAAATATTTGGTCCCTTTTCAGAATGTTCCAAAAAGTACCGTTGATTTGAATGGGCCATCCCAACGTTCTACCCTACATTATTTCCTGTTAACAGACCGCTGGGAAAAGATAATGACCGCTGTCATTGGCAACAGGTTTTGTGCTTCTAATTCACATCTTTCATATCATTCCGCAAGAAGTGCGGTCATTTTAACGTAACAGACTCATGGTTATTTGAAGTCAGCAAGTAATGGGTTGCTATGCAACACCTGGAACTTCAAAGTTCTATTTGCTTGAAGAACTATTTATTTCTAAACGGGACTCATGAAACGGCAACTAAATCATTAAAAATAGGTATGTTGGAGGAATGTCTTCTATATTTTTTGGCAAGTTACCGTATAATAAGCGGGATAATGTATTGTCCAGAGGTCATTATCCAAAAATAAATCCCGACGGGGCGAACAACAACCTTACCCTTACTTGGCACAGAAGTACATTGTCTAACAGAGTTTTGATTTTAACACCCTATAAAACACATTCTCACAAAAAATGAGTGCACAAAAAGATATAACAACAAATGCTAAGGATGTTGAGACTGTCTCTAGTCTATTGTGTAAACATGGTTCATCCATGTCACACTGCTGTTCGTTTTGTGCTTCTTCAGTCACTTGTAAATGTCTTTGGAGGACTCCTTCTTAGAGAAGCAACACTGTTGCACATGGTGGCGCAGTGGACTGGGGCATATGTGAGGGCAGCCTGTCATGTCACCTGAGCCTGTCGGCAGTGAGGCCAGCCCTGGTGCCAGCGTGATGCTGGCGTGACCACTCTGCCCAGTCAGCTGGGGTAAATAGAGAAGCAGGGTAATTAAGCTCAGGTATTTCAACTTGTATATATTTTAAACTCATGTATTTAAACTCCAAACCTGGGCCAACGACTGAAGCCATTCCTTTAGCATGCCTGGCTGTCTATCACGGCCGCTTTAAACTCAAACCCCACCGTCCATCTCAGCCAAACGCAGCGGGACCAAAGGCATGGGGGAATCTGGGAGTCATTCCCAACATCCTGTCCAGCCCGAGCAGAAGTTTTTGGGTACTTCATAAAGGGTCGTGTCCTCCTTAGCCATTGGAGATCAGCTCAGGGCCATAAATACAGCAGCTTGCCGAAGCATTACAAATGCCCCGGATCATCTTTATGTGCTGATGAGCACAAAATGGGCGAGAAAAGGGCCGCAATAACTCTGTAAGGCCGAGCCTCTTGCCCCACTACAGGGTATTGATTATTTGTGTGCGACGAGAGATTTGGAAAATTCAATTAAAGGAGTTGAGCAAAGGATTCATAAATCCCTTCTTTTTCCCGCGACCCCCCACGCCACAGACATTGTTACGTCCTAAATCAATGTTGCACTTCACAATATATTTTCTTAGGAGCATGGCAAATAAATAACATTTAAACAGTTCTGCTTACCGCTGAAACAAATTTGATCCTCTCGGACGGCGTTTAGCCCCAGACAGCGGCCTGCTGTCCTGACACGGGCCGGCGCGCTAACAGATTTTTATGGCAGATTCTCCATAAGGGAAATCCTATATAATATGAATTTCGAGGTGACACAATAAGAGGTAAGGGGACGGCTCAGCAGTATAAAAATTGATCAGGCCATAGGATGCCAGGCACAGGGAGAGATTTGTATGGCAGCCGTAATAGACTGCATTAAAGGGAGATTCCTTAAAATGTAATAAAAGCGATGGAATTTTCAGCATTTGCTCACGCGCGGGTCGAGGACCCCGGGTGAGATGGGCACATCAATCCTGCTCTTCTGAAGGATGAATGGCAGCTGTTTTGGGGGGACTTTATGATTTTGATTAAAAACACAGGCGCAATTAAAGAGCTGCTGTATATTAGACACAGCTAGACTCTGAAACAGGAAGGCATCCTGCCCCCCCCCCCCCCAAAAGCTCCTTGCTGCTCACTGATGCACCATTACGACACAGGACCCTCTCTGGCTGTGCAAAAACACGGGGATATTTGACAGGTTCTCAGATGTTATTCAAGCCAGGAGCATAATCAAAAGTTTTGCGGTTCAGCTAATTAGCTGCTCCATGAAACTCATTCAACACCTCCCACACTAGTTTAACCTCCTGTGAGTTTCTGCAGTCCTACCAAAGATAAGGTAACTCAACTCACATTTGCTCCTATGCTAGCAAAACAAGTTTTTCCCCGTTTTCACAACAACATCTTGCCCTTTAGTAGTACACAGATAGGTGTGTTTTTGAAGAAGATTCTACAGCGACAATAGACTAGTATAACCAAATAAAACACACAAACATAAAATGCTGATGCTTTAATGTGATGCCTTAACATAAAAAAGAGAATGGCAAACACAAAATAAATGTTAATATTTCATCTCCACACTTCACCAAACACCTACAAACAACATTACACATTTGCTTCTATTTTCCCCTCAGTTTGACATGGCAGGTCATTATAGCTTTCCCTCGTCTGTTTAGATCCCTTTGGTGCGCGTTTGTGTGTGTGTGTGTGTGTGTGTGTGAGTGAGGAGTGCTTGCCTTAGCAAGCCTCATGATTTTATTCCGTCGTCTCCTGCTGGCATGTGATCCACTCTCTTATCTCGTTAAATTCAACACAGCCACAAACCCCCTGTGGTGCAATGTTATTTAATGTCAGGGACATCACAGAAAAGCTTTCTTTCCCAAGTTATTTGTGTGTGTGTGTGTGAATATATACAGTGGCAAATGGAACTCTATCTTCATGGTGTAAGAAGCTTGATAAATACAGCGTATGGCTGTCAGTGATGAGACACCTGAAGAGGCTGCCACTCATATTTGTCCATGTCAAAAACCACACCAAGCATAAAACACTCACATGCACTCTAAAGACACACACACACACACACACACACACTCACACACGCACGCACACAGACAGAGAGAGCGAGAGAGAGAGTTTCGTTTTCTGACAGACTTTGTTCTGGCCGACATTTGCACATCTCTCTCTCCCCTTCTGGATGTCTGGCGAAAGGCTGCCTTTACTTTTGTTGTGTTTGACAGAATGTTGATTCTACGGTAAACAGTAGACAGCTCTCCCTGTGAAAATACTGTTCCTCAGACTGCCACAAGGGCCTGTCAGAGCTGACACACGCAGTCTCACACCTCACATGCTCAGAAGAGTGAAAGTGGGTTACTTGAATACTTGCGTGCATTCACAGACACACACACACACACACACACACACAGACACACACACACACACACACACAGACACATAGTGCATACTAAAATATGCATTTATGCACTTCACACACACATCCATTGCCAGTGGACTATATACTTGGAGCACACTCTCATATGTTGCACTAACAGATAATCCTTGTCCATACACACCCACTCCCAGCCAGCCCACTGCTGGTCTTTATTTGGCCGAGGGTTAGCGCTCATTCCCTGACCTCGCCACCGTGGCAACAGCTGGTGCGAACAGAAACCTCTTCCCTATTTTGCGTGCGGCGGTGGATCGTGTAACTGCCACTTTATCACCCCTGGAGGCCACCTGAAGGACGCCGAGTCCCAGCGCACATTAACAAAGCAAATGTTTTCCCTCACCCAGCACCTGTGGCGAGGAGGTGAAGAGCACCCAGCACCAGTGGGGAGGAGGTGAAGAACAGGGGGCCGAGGACGGCTCCATCCACAGCACTGGCCTACGAGGCTCCTCCCTACACTTCTTAAAGCTAGTTTACATTTGTTAGCTGATATGCTTTTGGAAGTAAAGTTCCACTGTTACCTGCCTGCATTTATTTCTGTACAAAGTGCAGAACGGGAATGTTGCACATGGAATGTTCTAATCACAGCCCTGGGTGTGTTCTCTTCTGTGATGCTCTTGTCTGTATGTGTTTCTATGTGTGAACGAGCATGCTCTACTCCACTGTGATTGTAGACGTGTTTCAGCAATACAGTCCTGTTTTTGTACATTCTTTGTTTAACTGCCTATCGCAGGTCTTGTGTCTTTGTAGCCATTTTCCTGTGTGTGTGTGTGTGTGTGTGTGTGTGTGTGTGCGCGCCTGCCTGCAGGGCCAGTGTGGAAGAGGCCGAACAACAGCGGCCCCTTTGTGACCTGATAACATTTATAGTTGTAATGGATTTTTTTTAATGCCCGTCATTAAGTCCCAATGGAGATGGAGGTGGGGAGAGAGACGGCTTGTGCCTCTTTCCTGTGGTATTTCAGCTTTATGGTGTTATGCTCTCATGTCAGCTTCCATCATTTCTGTTTTACTGCCTGGGCCTTCACTGCTTTTGTTTAAATGTACAGCCCTTGGTGAGGACTCCTTTTGGATTGAGGAGCTGCAATTAACCTGTTTTTATGATATTAAATGAAAGGATTGTGACATGGTATGTGTGATTATTGCTGGTGCCATGATGGAAATATGAGATGATTAGTTGATCTACAGGCTTTACAGTTTACGGGGACATTTATTTGAAACGCTTTGTATTTAATCTTTACAGGAATTCAAAGAAACAAATAAGCCCATTTGTACAAAATGCTTTTAATGAAGAGCTCTTGTAGAAAACATTCTTGGTAAAAAATGGTCCTCTAATTTGACAAGTGTGACTTGTCCAAAACTAATATTCTCAAACTAATGCAATTTTCAATAACCCATGAACTTCAAAATAGTTTAAATACAGATCGCAATCCTTGGCCAACACCCTGACACACACACACACACACGCGCGCACACACAGTCACTCGCAGTCACTGGCACACACGCCAGCAATCGCACGTCACGAAAGCCTTCACTCAGACAGGATTCTTGAAGTTTAACTGAGATAAATTACATGAACACATTGGTCCCCTTCAGATCCTTAAACCCAAAACAAAAACCCCTTCAAACCTTTGAACACAAACACATGAACCCATTGAAATCCCTCTGGTGAGTAAGTGCAGTCCCATTCCTCAGTTGCTCTTCTTGCTGCTCCTCCTGGCCGGAGCCTCGCTGAGCTGCAGCAGGTTGAAATACACCAGAAAACCCAGGAAGTGCGAACAGGAAATGAGTGACACCAGCACAGGAAATAGGTCCGGTAACTGTGCAGGGGGCTCCAGCACCACAATCCCCAAACTCAGGCAGGCCATGAGCACCACTGACACTACAAACTGGAACGACATAAGAGAGAAATATTGTTAACAACATGAACAATACTGCCTTTCACCAGTTAAAGTTCATCAAAGCCAACTCACTTAGATGTTGCCTTGATGTTCAGGGAAACAATTACTTGTACAATGAGGTCAGTTTGATTCTATGGCAATCTAAATCCTAGACAAACTGCATATCAACACAGATTCATTTAATTCAAATGTCATTCATTTAACAGTACATCTCTTCAGTAATATGAAGGGAAATGGAAATGTAACTTTGTACAGTCACAATTTCATCCCAGAATAATGAATACAAAGGAGGGATAACCAAATGCTCTTCAATGTGGGAAGCCTTTCAGCATGTTGCCCCCGGGCATATATGTACACTAACACATTAATAACAGCAGTCAACAGGAAAGCCTGAGGATCCATTATAACTCACCCAGGCTCAATGCATTACTGGGCCAATTGGAGACGTGTTTATATATTTGTTAATGTGTCTTTCAACATTATGAGATCTGTGTGTGAATGACAAGAGATGCTATTCTTGCTGTGAAAATATTGGTTATAATGTGTTTCATAGAATGTTCAGGAAGCAATTATCGCCACTCTAAACCAGAGCCAAGCTACTGAGAAAACTGAATGGCTCTTTCTTGGAGAGCGAGACATCAACTGCCCTCATAGTTATCACAAGATCTAGAACCGCAGACATGCAAAACTGCAGGGACAGACAAGACAAGGCACAGAGACGGAAAAATCAACAAGACCAGGCTCACACTTATGTGTCTCTCTCTTGTTCAAAGTGAGGTGCCATCATTCATCACCACATCTCCATCACAAGACTCTTCCTGCCTCCCAAACGGCCATGTTTATAGTTCTATAGGCCGTGTTTGGCTCAACATGAACATCTATATAGGAGCAGAGGAGCACAGGCCTGGGGCAGGAGATAGTGTTAGTGCTGGAGGAACATGCACATCTCTATAGGAGCAGAGGAGCACAGGCCTGGGGCAGGAGATGGTGTTAGTGCTGGAGGAACATGAACATCTCTATAGGAGCAGAGGAGCACAGGCCTGGGACAGGAGATAGTGTTAGTGCTGGAGGAACATGAACATCTCTATAGGAGCAGAGGAGCACAGGCCTGGGGCAGGAGATAGTGTTAGTGCTGGAGGAACATGAACATCTCTATAGGAGCAGAGGAGCACAGGACGGGGGCAGGAGATAGTGTTAGTGCTGGAGGAACATGAACATCTCTATAGGAGCAGAGGAGCACAGGACGGGGGCAGGAGATAGTGTTAGTGCTGGAGGAACATGAACATCTCTATAGGAGCAGAGGAGCACAGGACGGGGGCAGGAGATAGTGTTAGTGCTGGAGGCACACCCCTGAAACCCGAGGACCACCCTTGGGCCCCCTTATTTATGCCTGTTGAGTAAATAAATATATCTAGGCAAACCTGTGGTAATGGCATGCTCTATATAAAGCCAAGCAGCAGGCTCATGCACTGGCTCACCCCAAACTGAGCGTTTCAGCAGCTGTGGGGTCTTCACAACCAGTCTGAAACTGTGGCGTAAGCCTACAGGTGATGGAAACCTGCTTAGTAAATCTGCACAGCTGACCCACCATAGAGTAATAGAAATATACTGAAATAAACCAAACAAAATGACACCAGGGGCTGCTGATACATGATATATGAGCTCCAGTTACTTAACTGGTAGAGCGCACTGCGTTCAGCTCTCGAGGAGCACATGTTTAAATGCCGTGACAGTGCTGGAGGTTAGATGAAGCCATCTAGTTGGAAGTACAACTAAATGTGCCTGACTGTGTTCCTATGCTGCAGACACAAGTACACCCTTAACAACCTGATCATGGATCACTCCGAATGCTGCTTACATAAAATACTTTTGATGTGGGGGGGGGGGGAATGGGCCATCAATCACCAAGGAGCCATCTATGTCTCCAGCTTTACCTTCCACTTGGTGATGCGTCCGAGGTTGAATCTGGGCAGGCAGGGCAGGATGGAGCTGAAGAGGGTGTGGTAGGGCTGCAGCCGGAGCTGCTCGTCTGTGGCTCGCTGCAGGGCCGACAGCAGGTACAGGCTGAAGTAGAGGAAGGCCAGGGAGGTGACCACATATGGGAGCAGCAGCCCATCCTTCAACAGCAGGGGGAGCATGCTGCAAACACACACACACATTTTATGCAGACTTCAGTCTATCAAATACATTCACACTGTTCATGAAATTCAAATATATTCATAACCATGGATGTAGCATGGAAATAAAAGGTTCACAATCATCTTTACTTGGATTCACTTGTAATCATGGATTTAAATTACCGGTATATTCCATAACACAGAATTCAAATATCATTTGCAGACATGAGTCAATACAAATGAGTGCACATATGGGCCTGGGGATGAGGATTCAGTGTGTCATTAGTAAAAGATACATAACATACGGGGAGGACATTTCTACCACGATGTACATGCACACAAACAATGCTAAATAATGTCAATGGACCGTCTCTGGAGTAACACAATTTCTAGTCCCTTGACATCAAAAAGAGCAAGAGAAGAAAGTATACTGCATGTGAACCTGCCACTTTATTCCCTTTAGTTACACACTTTAGTTGCTCTTTATTTTAAGAAAAAGTTGTCATAATTCTGAGGAGAAAAACAAGTTGTCATGTTTCTGATGAGAAAAACTCTTTCATTGGAAAACAGAACTGTTTTTTCGCCACTGTTATTGTTTTCAAGACCAGCAAAAATCACATCCTGGAGCTAAGGCAATAAACTGTTGTCTTGGGACAGACAAAGACATATACCAAAACCCTGTATACATACTTAAGGCATACAAAAACTGTGCTTCAAATGTGTAATTGGATGATTGCCCCTAACAAATAGACGTGTGTCCAACAATAGGGCAAAATGAAAATGCTGTCGCTAGCAATTCTCCTAAACTGTACTCAAAGAAATGGCAAGAATGAATCTACAGAATGGCTGGGCTGTGCCTATACAAAGCACGCTTAGTGCTAAGTGGTATGTCGGCTATGTCTCATAATTCAGCAATATCCTCACACTAAACCACGCGCACAACTATTAGTGCTGCCTGCCAGAGGAATTTGACGACAGCTGGATGAACTTTAGACGGCTTCGCTTCCTCTTGGCCTTCGCTGCTCAACAGTAACAATAACTAGGTTCATCATCTAGGTTAGGTCCTAAAACACATAACGCTGATGCTTCAACAGTGATCGTGCATTACGGCAAAAGGTACTGATAACACCTAAAAGTCCTCACCCATGCCAGTTAACCATTATTTGTAACAACCGTAGTTCTCACCTGAAGGTAGATACTTGGAGTAACCAGATGGCCATTAAGGGGAGATCACTGAGGAGAAGGCACACTGGCCTAAAATATGGAAATACAAGATAGAAAGTACATGATTATTTCATGGAGATCAGATAGGTCCCAGTACAGAACACCCATGTCTGTGTTGGCAACATCATTTCACACAATGACACATGTACGAAGTGCCAACTCACCGAATCCCACACAGCGGTGTAAAACACATGCATGTGATCATGTGGATGGGGGTGCTGACACCATTTCGGGGAGCGTGTACTGAGCTGGTAATTACAGGCCTCCTCTCGAGTGATCCTGTTACAGCCATTCCACTAGCCTCTCGCCTCTGATCCTCAGCAAACAACACCCTCGCCCCCCCCCGCCCACCCCCCCCAGGCCTCACTAATCCTGGAACAAGCATTACTGATTGATTTGGAAGACAGGTGCAATATATAACTCAAGAGTTAATAAAGCAACAATCTGGATAATCTAGATTAATAGATCAAGGTAATCTGCACCCAAATCAAGGCGGCACAAGGCAGCAAGCCGTACGATTGCGATGTGTGTACGTGTTTGTGTTTATGTGTGTGTTTGTGTGTGTGTGTGAGAGAGTGTGTACATGTTTGTGTGTGTGTATATCATATCTATGAGTTCGTACCACCCTAAGGTGAGATAAACTATACCCATTAGGTCCCCACTAACTAAATATTGACTTAATATTTATTAACTTTTGACCACAGGGC
The DNA here is from genome assembly GCF_963457725.1 of Sprattus sprattus. NCBI lineage: Eukaryota > Metazoa > Chordata > Actinopteri > Clupeiformes > Clupeidae > Sprattus > Sprattus sprattus. Next base: position 55,327,107 of record NC_137921.1, on the reverse strand, counting down.
AACACAGCCTGCAAACCTCCTGTCCCTAAGTGTCACTGAGGTGGTGAAGAGATGTGTTGTGTTTTCCTCTGACTACAGACAGAGGTAGAACCTCAGACACAGAGGCAAAACCATGTCTCTGCAGCTTTCAACAGCTCAGCTCAGACAAGGAGACAGGGAGCGTTCCTGTTCGGAAAGATATTTCACAACTTCTCTTTCCTGGGCCTTGTGCTCTAAGCGGCTTAGAATAATAGATTCACGTGGGATGGATGAGACGAAACCAGGGTGGCGAAAACACACCAACTCACAGGGCAGGCAGCAGGATAGATTTCTCATGGACTTGATAGGAGAAGAGGAAGAAGGCCAGAGATGAGTTCACCTGCAGGGCAGAAACAGGCAGATCCAAGAGTCAACATATCAGCATGGCAGTGCTAGAATGACACAGTAGAGATTTGAACCAGTGGATCCACAATCTGGACATAAAAGACAAACAGACTCCTTACTAGAGCGAGTTTGAACTGCCACAGGGTCGGCTTCATGAAGAGTTTTATTGACGAGGGCAGGACAGCCAAGAGTGTGAGCACAAAACTGAAATCAGAAGGAGAGGGGATGTATATTAAGTGTATGTATGCATCATCACGGAAGGATTTACTACGCATACAAGCAGTCCCAGAGAAATATAACCGACTGGGCCGCCCGGTGCCAAACACCGGTAACCTAAACCCCACCGCGAAACCAGACCGTGCGGCTGCTCGCTCTTTTTATACACGGCCTCGGTCAACACGTAAGACCCCTGCTATGCAGGAAATGCAGCAAATACAAGCTCACTGGCCCCTCCAAATGAGTTTAACCCTTGAGTCCCCTGAGTCGCTTTTCCACTCGATGTGCTGAATGGAGAGCAAGCGGGTGGGATGGTAGGGGAGCGAGAGGGGCGGCCATTTAGGGATCTCAATTAGCGCTGAATGGCCTACTAGGGACCTAAGGCCCTTAACACTCGTGAGGATGGAATCTGACTTGTGTCTTTTGGCTTTGATGTGTAAGAGTGAGCAACAAAGTTCCTGTGTATGCTTATTTACCACTTTAATTGCACCATTTCCTATAGAATTGTATGGGTCTGTCTAGCTTTCTGTCCATTTGTTTAAGTCCTAAATGTCCACTATGTAGGCAACAAAGTGTACAGATCCAGAGGATTAACAGTGACTTGAAGCAACATCTCTATTGTGGCGCTCTAAATATAACCCAGCTGGTCATCTGAGCATCACTTCATGAACGAGGCTTTTGACAATACCTGTCAACACAGCTGAGAGTGGAAGTCGCTCAATGACAACATACAAGGTTGCAATATCCAACACCCAGTAAAAACCTCCAGCACACACGGTTGGAGCATCTACGGCTTCCCAGCCTGGTCAGGGGTGATGGCCTAAAAGCCATAGCATATTTTCTAAAGATAACCAGCTCACTTTGTTGTGTCTGTGCAGAACAACCTGGATGAGTTCAAGAACCTGAGAAAGGGCCACAAAACCCACACAGTGACATTGGTGAGTGGAAGAGTATATTCATGTGGTGGTTAGGCTTAGACTCAAATAGTGTGAGAGAGAGAGAGAGAAAGAGAGAGAGAGAGAGAGATAGAGGGGAGGGGGGAGAACAGATCAATGCTGCACACAGAGACAGAGTGTCTTAAGGGAAGTGGGGATTACCTCAGGGAAAGCTGATTCTCTGTGGACATCAGGGTTTTGATCTTTATCAGAATGTTCAAGCTGCACCAAGCATTTGCTACTTTATCCTGTAAACACACAGACAAACACACACACTATCATTTAAAGATATAAAAACATTATTACAAAATGTTTGTTCAAAGAGTCTTGCAAATTAATTGTGGAACATTTTTTTACCTCATGTATTTGTACGTAAACATACATTTAGCTTTGATAACACACTGACTTGTTAGGAACACTGCATTGCTGGAAGGATTAGGACAAATGAATGCGCTTTCTTGGTAGACTGAAAATGTATGGCATGTCTCACACATTTAGATGCATATACAAATATGGTGATCTGCTTTAAACAGCATTCACCTCTCTGAATGGAAAGCAAATAAGTGGCATTGCTCTAAGTAATCATTTCCCAACTGAAAGTGCAATAAAAATTCCTGCTGCATTCCTTGGAGCAGTTGCACCCGCAGAGGGCAGGGGGACGTGTCCCCCCCGACTGTAAATTTCCCTGTCACAGACATGCGATGTCAAAAAAAGCCATCCACTTATTTGTAAACTTGCAGACACAGGGTTAAATGTATGAGCTTAAGCTGATTATCTCATTTCATTTCTGCATGCCAGGCAGTTTCAAAAACGACCTCTGAATATGGCTGCAGTTTCCGCAACACACTGGTCTCAAATGATTATGGAGACAGATCCAAAATGGCCACCTGCGGAACTGTATGAGGGAGAGCTGATAGGACATTCCTGGAGAAACTGAGGCTCTTCAGCCATTGAGTAACAGAGGGATTAAGAGAGTTATGAAAGTTTAGGCTTCTCTAAGGGGTTACCATAGTGCTTACTCTTCAGAAACACAGCTGTTCCTTAGAAACACAGCTGAGCGTGTGTGTGTGTGTGTGTGTGTATACCAGGGCTATGAATGTGTGGGAGAGTGGAATGTATGGACATTTGGACAAGAGTGTATGGCGTCTGCATGTATGCTGATATTACTGCTGCATGTTTTGTCTGCATGTGAGCAGACATTAAGCTGTGTGTGTGTGTTGGCACACACTGAGGCTTCCAGTTCGGAAGGAGGATGCCCCAGCACTATTGCCATCAGCCTGCCGTGCGCCTTGCAAACTCAGCCTGCTCCAAATGACTTCCGGAATGTTCTCTCACACACAATCCCCAAGGTTGTATGACACAGGGTCCAGCCGCTTACCTATGCATCACCCCGGCCAGGGCATTTGTTGCCATGTTTGTGAGCAGGAACCCGAGCCGTCAGCATGCTGCGCTGAGTGTAAACTAACTCCCAATGCTTACTCCCACACTTTCACAATTAGTTCAGCACCCCCGCCGCCAGAGCAGCCGCCCCGTCCTCCCTCTCCGTCACCTCCTCTCACACATTTGGGCTGGCAGATCAGTATTGCTCACGCCCTGTGTATTATGTTAATGCCAAGCCCGAGGAGAGAAAAGTGAGGGCCACACTGCTGGCCACAAACACACATGCACACATTCACTGGTCATATTCAGCAGGGTATTTTCAATTACTTCTCACATCTCCACACCTCAAATGACACCTTCGGTGTGGAGGTGTTTCAAAGGGCGGCTGTGGAAAGCTTGGCTACTGTCCAGTGTGGTGCCCTGTATTATTTTACTGACTGCTGCGGACAATACAGACAGACACACACACACACACACACACACACACACACACACACACACCCAAACCAAACACACACACACACACACACACACAATATGTTGATGCTTCTTTTCACACCATGTTCTCCTCCCTCGCTCACAGCTGCTGCGTGTCCACCATCCTACGTGTGCATTTGAATATGGCGTGCCTGTGTATGTGTGTATGTACTGTATGTATGTGTCAGTTTGGAGAGGTAGAAGCGGGTGGTTCTGAGCCAACTGTGTTTGAGGTGAGGATCTTGGGTGCTGAAAAGCGTCCAGCTGTAAATTAGAGGCAGATTCATTCTCCCCGCCCGCCAAAGGCCACTGATCTACTGAAAAGTGATCCGCTGACCTTCAGTGGATTTATTCCTCCGTTTTCTTTGATCCAGCTGTCATGTTAGTTTGAGGCAGGTTTAGTGTGGGAGCAGCAGTGGCAGGGGGCCGGAGCTGATCTGAGAGTGTTAGAATGGATGGGAGTTATTAGGCTCCTTGGGACTAACCTGGGAGTGGAAGTTTACGGAAGCGCCATGGTGGCTACAGCAGTTTCTCAAGCTCTGTGTTTAAATGGTTTTATACCACACACATGACTGTATGAAGATATTATTTTAGGGTGTGAGTGTATGTGTGCCAAACTCCCTCAACGTGTGTGTGCAAGCACCTACTCCTAAAACAACTTTGTTCGTACGTGTTAAAAAGAGTGTTTTACACCACACGGGAGTTTATGTAGATAGAGTTTCCATGCGTGTGTATGTTTGTGTTTAAGCTCCCTCAACATATATGTGTGTGTAAAGGGATCGTCTTTAAATGCCTGATCCTCAGAGGCTGTAGATGGCAGCAACCGGCCATTGCACAGAGGATGGAAGTGAACCTGGCTGCTGTGTGGTCTCCAACTCACCTCAAACAGGCCACGGGCCACAGGGAACAGGCGGTGGACCACCTGCAGGACCTGATGGGAGTCGGACAGGAAGGGCAACCAACAGAGGGCAAAGGTCGCCAGCACTGTCACAGCAACTTTCACCAGCAGGAGCAGCCTAGGGAGAAGCAGCAGAGAGAGAGTTCAACAGGCCAAAGACCAAATGTCAACAAACACTAGACAAATTCGCTGACAGAACAGGAATTGGAGTGATACACAGCTGACTGTTCCCTCAGCATTCCTCTTCTCTTCCCATTAGGTTTTAAACCAATCCAAATAGCACTGGGCTCATGTTACACCAACATTGTATTGCGCTTAATGTAACAGGTCCTATCCATATCCAGAAATGTTCCTTAAACTGGCGAAAAAGTTCGTGTTGTGTTTCGATAGCTGCCACTGGCTCAGTTGCATTAGACTAATACTAGAGTTGCACAGGCGGACATAGCACAGGCCCTTCAGCATGGCAACAGTGTCATCTGGACATTGCTGCTCCCCCAGCGCTCTAATCCACTGATACATTTGCCAGCAAATGTCCTTGGTACATCGTTACTAAATCAACAAATGCGAGAGCGCACAGAGCAGAGTTCAATCCCATCATCCCGTTGGTAACATCACACTCTTGAGAGCGTCCATGAAATCATGCCTGTGGGAGTCAAGGATGCTACCAGCTAGCTGGTATCTTTTTAAAACCAGGGATGCTGTTTATAGCGGTGTTGAAGAGAGTGTGTGTGAAGTGACGTAATAGCAAATTTGGTCAAATAGATACAGAGGCATAACTCCACCTCTCCTCCTCATGGAAACAGGTCCATGAGTACATCACTCCATTTTTCCCTTTTCACATGAATATTACAACTAATTTACAGCGTTGGGACCATTTCAATAGCGATGGAATTAAATCAGATCAGATGACATCAGATTTTCCATTAATTCAAAACTCCAATGCTTTGTCTTCTGCTTGAACCATACAAGCAGCTCTGTAACAGTCATCCTGTTAATAATGCAATGCCAAAAGTCAGTTAAGTCATCTCTAACCAAAAGATCTCCTCAAAAGACAGTGTTCTCTAAATCTACAGACTTTCAGTGATGATCCCATATTTTAAACCACAGGTGTCTCGTTAGTAGTTGAATGTAAAGAACACAGTCTCTCTGCACTCTGGTAAAAGCTGAGCCTGCACAGGTCTTCCTCTTACCCTCTGCCTGACAGACCCTGCTTCACACATTTACCCAGCAGGTAGCAGAAGAAGGGGAGGGCGTGGTAGAGCTCCATCTGCTTGTAGTTGAGTGCCAGCGTGAAGGCCAGAGAGCCCAGCATATCCCAGCCCAGACCCAGGCCAATCACCCCCCATAAGGCCAGGCCCAGACTCACACCATTGTATCTGGCAGGCTGTCAAGGTTGTATTAGTGCTACAAGGAGAATACGACCCCTGATGTCTACACTGATACCTATACTGTATATGGGATTGTTATTGTTTTACTGCAACTAAGGCTTTGGGGTAATGTCTATTGTTAACATGAAGTAGCAGTGAAACAGTTGACAAGCACGGTGTTCACCTCAGTAACTTGAAATGAATGTATCTATTCTTGAAGACAGTAAAAAGGTGTACATTTCAAAATAGTTTTTCTATTCAAATTGATATTAAACTCAACCTGGAAAGTCATTATTAAGCCTAACACTGTATTCAGTATAGCAGTGAGCGTGTGCGTGTGAGTGTGCGTGTGGCATCAAGAAGGATACTGGAAATGTCCATAGTCGATCAATGTAAGGCCTGGATAGAGCAGGATACAGAAGATCGTGGTGACCTTGAGACAAGGAAAATATGGTAGCTTTATTAAAATGATCATGCTTTCCTTATAAAATGTCTATTCACTGTGTGATGCAAAGATCACAACAGGATTTCAGGAGCAATTGCAATGATTCTAAAATGATGACAAAGTAGGAGTGACTGCCAAAGTGTATATGGATGAGGTGATGTACGATTCACAAGGACAGTGGTGTAGAATAAACATTATTACACTTAAATCATGTCAGCAGAACCATCTGAAACATGAAAATTCAATCAATTCTAATTGAATTAAAAGAAAGTGTGTTATTTTAAATGACAACCCAAACACTGTGGCACCAGAGACCTTCACATAGAACAAGCCTAGCTCAACCACAGTCCTTACCTTCTTTTTTGTGGACCCTTCAACAAGATATAAGCAGTACACCACAACTGCAGGGATGTATATCAAGATGTCTGCTACCAGAACTGACAAAACACAGCATGAATAAATACTGTAAACTTAAACCATTTCAACTTTCATTTCAAATATGTACATTGACACAATATAATATTAATCTACATATAAATATGATCTACACAATACAAACTATTTTAAAATATCAAGCTGTTTCTGAAAAGCACAGGTTTGTACTTGATGTGCCAACACAACTTCCATTAGGATCGTAATCCAATTTGAATGCTGTGTATGTGCAGTATCAAACCATCTTCCTAATAATGCTATGCTAAGTATCTCCTCACCAGTTGCTCTCATAAACAGTTTGTGAGCTGGACTCTCATACCCTCTGGATGTATGCAGCTCCACCCACTCAGGGTTTATGAGTTTTGCTCTGGGGGAAGAAGACAAACACAACTGTTTTTACATGTGATCATGAAAGTATGACACACTGCTGCCTAACGGCTAGCCCGAATGTTGAATGGGGTGTTAAATTGGGGCAGAGGAGGGGCAGCAAGCATAAGACTGACAAACTCACACATGGGCACACAGGAGACTGTGGTAGGCTGTCAATGGGGGGTAATCCAACCCCCAATAGTTCAGGTCATTCTCTGTGGTGTTGAAGTACCTAGATTGAGGAACACTAATTAGTCCAGCCATTGTCATCACCATAGCAACATATACAGTTCAGGCATTTAGCATTTAGGTAAGCCTCCACCTTGCAGATGCCAGTTGTTAATAAACAATCAATGACCAACCACTCATGAACTGGAAGATTGTACGTCACTTCTTGCCAGTGCCTTTGGGCTTCATAGTCCCCGAACATCGGTGGTTTGCCTGCTCCTGAACATAGGTGACAGTATGTTAGTGCTGAACTATTCTTGGAGGGCTAATAGCCTGTCGGTTACAAACCAGAGCATTTGGCTCATCATTTCACAACCGACATCGCTGTGTATTTAACCAATGTTTGCATGTGATTCTGATTTACTACTAGGCTGGCATTTATTATAAATACAATACTTCTCAGTCATGCAAAGACAATACCACGAGCTTATCCCACCTGAATATGAATTGAACGAGACTGCCCATTTCGCCGCGAGTACGAGCAAAACAGATAGGGACACAAGGCTCCAGTTCTCCATATCCAGCAGCCAACTGTATGTTTCTTTTTTAAATATCACCTCAATTTCGAGTGCATAACTCGTTCCTAGCGTACTTTTTCTGTGATCCTAATAGTGCTTACTAAATTACACGTCAGTGTCAGACTTCACAGCGCTCCTTCGGCGCATGATGATGACGTTCTAGTTGCACTCTCCACCCCCCTCATTCACGAATCTTGTTAGTTGATTTCCTCTAGGTTGATACTTTGTAGCTGTGCCACAATAGATCAGTTGATGCAAAGAATGATGGCTAATATGTTTGTAGGCTAACCTATATGAAATAAAGACCTTTGACGAATGCAGTGAATTATATTATAGTGTTAAGGTTGATTAGGTGTTTGGTTCGTATTTGGTTGTAGACCTAAAATATGTATTATTATTATTAATAATAATAATAACTAATAAAAAATGGATCCATGACCATTGTAAAAATATTAACAGTGTGAAATACTGCCAGAATTGTCCACAAATTAGCAAAGCGCTGAACATGGCTGAAACGAAAATGAAATTATCTTTATATTGCCCTTAGGCCTACTCCATGCTGTCATAATGAATGATTGAGCCAACTGGTTAAACTTCGATCAGTTGTTTCTCAGTTAATCAGTTGATTGAGAAAGTTCATCATAATGTTGCATCAAAACCACTAATCGTAATTTGTGATGACTTCCTCTTGAAAAAAAAAAAACATTAGGCTACAGCAACATATTCAAAAGAAAAGTAGGCCTATTTATATTAAAATTGACTAGGGTTTCAAACACATTTTATTTAAATTAGGCTGTGTGTTCATTTTCATTCATCCTTGGGCATGACACTTTTGCAAAATAGCAGTTGTTGTATGATGCTGCAAAGTGTTTTCATTTCCAGAGAAATTGGGAGTCATTCTTTAGACTTCTATTTTCTTACTAAAATGCCACCCCAATGCAACAGTCACACTAGGTGCATTATCAAATGTAGTAAACAAGCGATTCAATTAAATCGTATTTATTTATAAACCGCCGATAACAATGTGTTATTGTCTCAAGGTTCTTTACACAGCCTGCACCTCCTGGAGAAAGCACTTAGTCAGATGTGACAGGTGAAAACAGGGGCAAGGAAAAACTACCTTTTTAACAGAAAGAAACCTTGAGCAGAACCCAGCTCATGAGGGGGACCCATTTGGTTGGGGCCCGCTGGGTAGAGAGACATAAAGAAAGGGCGGCGGTCCGATACAAGGATAAAACATATTAGTGTACATATGGCATATGTATACTCAAGTATACATATAAGACTGATAATGGATCAAATGGAGAAAGTAGCTAGCGTTCAGAGATAGTGATGAATATACAAAGAATCTGAAACTTAACATGTTAATCTTCCATACCACACAGGTATGCAAAATATCAACTCTATTGGGATTTATCAGCAACAAAAGCTTCATCTCAGTCATAATAACCGGGGTCACACCGCATTTCTATTTCCATGGGTCAAAAGTTGTGAGGCAAAGATATTTTTTGTAGCTAGTCCATTTAATATTTATAAATAATAATAACCCTGGACAACTGCTGATTTGCAATGACACTTTCATTACAGTGGCAAGCCTATTAGTCATGGGTGCCCATTAGTTATTAATGCCCATGCCAGCTTTACTTTGTCATTTATTGCTCCATCTCTGCTCTTTTTAAATATTCAGTAACTGCTGTATCTACATTTACTGGCGATGATCAGCTCCAGGAGATGGAGGCTAGAGCTTGTCATTGCTCTCATAATAAGGGTCTGCATGTCTTTGTTGTTGTGCATCTGACTTCAGCCTGCACTTCTAATGTGTTGCAGCAAAGAAATAAGACAAATGGAGATCGTGAAAAGGCTGCACATGCTACCCTGGATACTGCATGTGTTTCTTTGAGTGACTTTTCATCTTTTAGTTTGTCTAATACATGGCTTAAATGAGATTATAAACGTGCAACTTTGCTGGTATACCCATTTAAGATACGCTTCATTTCTCTTAATTGTAATAAACCCCTGCTGCCTAGTATTTTATTGATTATTCGAGTATAGGCCTACCCCCAGCTTGGTGTAGGACTAGGACAAAGCATGTGACCTTGAGATGAAAAATCAGCAGCCAAAGCAGTTGGGCAACTAATTTTAAACTTGGGGTGGGGGAGCAGTTGTAGGGGGTGGCACTGACTCAACGAAAAGTAAAGACTGGATCACACTGTCAATACAAGAGCAAAAATATGTTTTTTAACGCATTCGATTAGGCAAATCGATTGACATAATGTAAATATATTAAAGAGAATTTGACAGACAAATGTCATGATGTCGACAGCATTACCTCGGTGGTGGTCTGGCCGTAAATGTCACGGTATGCAACTGTGGTTGACCGACGTCTTCTGGGGGTTGTGGGAAAAAGCCATGTCTGCTGTCCGGGCAGCCCACCTGCGCTGGCTGAGAGCAGGTGTAGCCGCGGAGGTCAGTCCTAAATTCCGCTATGAGCTCTTCAATCAAAAACGGTCTGCTGTCGATCTGCACCTTTTACTTTGTCATAGTTCAGGTGACACATTTCCGATGAGATTTCTGTCAGGTCAATATATGGTTCAAATATACACCGTGTTCCCGACTGGATTCATTTTAGTGGGGATTGAACTTGATTTGAAATAAAACTTGCATTATAAACGAAAGCCTATTGGCATCTTTGTGAAATGAGAAGGCCCTAAAGCTTATCTTTACTGATTAATATCCTGCATGCCCCAAGATGACATCCTCTCATTACTAAACCCATGCAGCAGTTAGCTGAGTGGGCCTAATTATGTTATTTTGCTAAAGCAGGGTATCGCATTGAGTGTGTAAGAAACTGCGACATCTCTCACTTGAGGCCCCATCGTCGCAGCTCACAGGCTGTCCGCAACTGCGCCTCGCGCCAACATGAAAGGGTAGTTCTTGACGTCAGGTTTATAAAAAGCAGGCTCCATTATAACCTTGCACTTGTTAAAGAGTCAACTCTTTCCCACCAGCTGACCATAAAATAGATAATTCATTAAAACCCGTTGAATCCCAAGTATTTCACAGTGTTTCTACTCCACGATAAATTAGACTATAACGCTTTTAAAAGCCAATCCAATTGACCAGGCCTCGGTATTTACCTGTCTTGCCTCACCTCCTCCTCTCTGTCCCCTTACCTTTTTTCGTCTTTGAATGGCATTTCAAAATTATTAAGTGTCAATAAACGCCATCTAGCGAAATACCAGAGCTATTGCCATAACGTCATCATGCGATGCATATGAAACTGTTGTGAGCAGGCTGCACGACCACAGTTATTTCTCGTTTTTTGTAAAAGCGTAAGCACTCTTTAAGTCGAAGTCAGGTGTGGAAAGGAAGTCGATAGTACATTTAAATAATACATTTATTAGAGGTAAATATTAGCTTACATGATCATATTATCCAAGTGTAGCTTATTTGTCTCAACTGTTTGTATGTGTCCATTTGTCTGTGTTTTGGTTCGTTTTCTTGGAGGCCTTCGAGAGAGACCTACGACTCACTTCATTCTATCAGCAGATTAGGGATCTCACATGATCCCTTTGAAAAACACTTGGTGAAAATTTAAATTACTTTATATTTGATATTAACTGTATTTAGTCCATCAATGTTTAATACCGTTTGTGTTTTTGGTGTGCCATATAGTGTGTGGCAAGCTATGCGCCCGTAGCTCTTTTCAAAAGTATTCAGTTCTATTCTCATATTTTGGAAAGCATTATATTCAGCATATCCTGATATTGTTCTACATACCAGCTTAAAAAAGAGGTCCAGCCTCACACAGCCAATAAATCACGGGCGGAATGAACTTTCTAACTCCAGTGTGACGGCAGGCATTAGAGCAACGCGCATAAAAATGCCTGTCTCGTTTTAAGAAATAAATAGGCAGTTGTGGAATGAGCCCCCTGTTATCCAGTGTCATTGAGAAGCACATAATCAGCAGCTTCTTGAGTCTGAAAGTGAATTCAAGAAGCAAGCCTTTCTCTTTTCCCATGGGTATCAGTTAAATATAGCTAACCCCTGTGCCACACACCATCCACCATTTGCTGTTTGTGTTGAGCTGATTAGCCAGACACAACTGTGAAACGAAGTGTTACTTTTATAGAAGCAACATGCAAACGTTTTTAGATCGCCTTGCTTTCTCTTGTAAATAGACACCGTAGTGTCTCGCCATTTACGGGGTTACCTCCAGGGTAGATCATCAATTGACCTTTAGCTCCAAAGCTCCTGGCATGTAGGAATATCATTAAAACAGTATCATAAACAGCCTGTGACCAGGTGGCGAAACATACACCAGATATGTCCACTGAATTGTTACCCACGAACCCTTTAGCAAAACAAAAGTTGTTTTGAGTGGCTAATTATTATGGAAGTAGCAGGAGGAAATTCCGGAGATGAGGCTTATTAGGCCTACACAAACTAAATATTTCTGCCGCGGCCGCCTGATGCTGGATCAGTAGCTAGCAGTTCATCATTATCATCTCAAGACAGTGGCTATTACCAGCTCTTACAGACTGTTACTTAACAAATTTGTAAACCACAAGGAATTTGTCATTTCCGATAGTAAATTATTTCGGTGTCGGGCTTGATTTCGGGATGATGATGTATTCAAAACATTTTATTCCTTCATAATAAAATACTCTGTTTTGCTTTATAACCACAAATGAACCCACAGTAGGCTTATATTGATGAATCCTTAGCTGTAGTCTGCATTTTCACTGATCATTTCAATGATCAGACCCAGTGAGGAGAAGTCTGTCATATATTCGATTTAATTTTTGTTAACTTAATTATGTCTAACTATCAGTTTAATTTTTTTAAGCTGCTGGAGTAGGCCTATATACCTATCTGAAAATTAAACAACCTTCACAAAAGGGTGCTGACTCTAATTGTGGTTCGTTTACATATTTATTACCAAAAGAATGCAGTTTACAACACAATATAGCTACATAGATACATATATTTAAATTTTATAAACAGACTATTCGTTCTATTTTATAAGAACATATGTATATTTTGTTGTAAAAACAAAACAAAATGTCATAATTAAAGGAAATACTCGCATTGAGTTTTCAATAAAAAAATAACAACCAATTAAAATAAAAGAGTCTCTTCAGCGACTTTCATACAGTTCAAACAATGAAACAAAACAGTAAAATCCAAACATATTAAGTTTTTCTTTGTTTCTTTGTACAAATATTTACAAATATTACCTGTACAGATAGCATTCCTTTTCGCTTCTTTTTCAGTTTTTAAAATCTTAACACGGCTACATTTTGGCATACAGTGTCCAGTGGAGTCTCTTTCATGCTGTAGCTACAGTCTTCTCCCCAAAAAACACGTGTACAAAAAAATATTTTTTTGAATAGGCCTATCATTGAGACGGCCATTTGGAAAGTGTTGATGCTGTTGGCAGAAACTGTCCAGAAATGATATTTGAAGGGACGCTGAGTATAGGGGCGATAGATGTCCGGAGAGACAGAGACTGTGCGCTCAGTAACGCGGACTGTGCAGTCACAGGAGGCCGCAGGAAAGTCTGTGCATTGGACGAAGTGCTGGATACCCCGATGATATTCTCTATACTAAAAGATGGTCTGCTGGAAGGTTCAGACTTGATCATGGACGCCGTGTTCAGGCTGTTGAGTTGAAGCTGGAGGCTTGGACTAAGCTGTGAGTTAAAGGCTTTTCGATTCAGCTCAGCGGATGACAGTAAGGGGACGGTGGGGGGAAGCATTGGACCCATTGGGGATAGACAAGGATACTGCATAGCCGGGTGCGAGTACGCTGCCGGGTGAAATCCATAGTGGCGGCCGTAAGGATTCCCAATGTGGTACGCCCCAAAACTCTGCATCATGAGTGCGGTCTGGTCCCTGAGAATGTCTGGCTGGACCCTTTTGAACCGTTTCCTCCTTCTAAGAAAGCTACCGTTGTCAAACATGTCTTCTGACGCAGGGTCTAGTGTCCAGTAGTTGCCCTTTCCAGGGTTGCCTGGCTCCCGCGGGATCTTGACAAAGCAGTCGTTGAGGGACAAGTTGTGTCTTATAGAGTTTTGCCAAGCAGGAAACTTCTCTCTGTAGTACGGAAACCGATTGCTGATGAACTCACAGATGCCGCTCAGCGTCAACTTCTTTTGCGGACTTTGCAGGATGGACATGGTGATGAGCGCAATGTACGAGTAGGGGGGCTTCACCAGGCTGTTCTTCGGCTTGCTTGTAATGGTACCGGGGGAGCCGTCCTGTCCGTCCCCCTTCTCTCCCTCTCCGGAGCTTTCGCAGGGACTGCCGCTGTGCTCTTTCACGTCGATCTCTTCCATCTCGTCCCCTAGGTCTTGGATCCCCTGGCTCTCGCAGTCACTGTCCCGCTCCATTCCCTCGTCTCCTTCTCCAACCACGTCAATATCCACATCGTCGGCTGTAAGCACCGTCTGACCGGACATATCGCTGGCACTGTTGCCTCCAGACAGGGTCATCACCGCTTACTTTACCCAAGAACAACCCAAGGTAAGAGTAGGGTCCGGTGCGGTCAGATCGGATGTCAACAATTCTAAATGCAGGTCACTTCGGCCTGCCAGTGAAACTTACACGTTATAAAATATTTCTCCACTCCGCTGGCATCTGAAGTTTAAACACACTCGTGCGTGTTTCACGCCAGATCTTGTACTTGCCGTATATTTCCTAGAAACTAGGTGTGATTTCTGAGTGCGGAGTCAAGATGACACGTGCTTTTAAAGCCGGTTTTAAGGACTGTCTGATAGATTACTTTTCACTTAAAGATATACTATCAGCACTGTCACGTGACGACGTGACGTCAGGAACCCTCCTGTTAAACCATGCAAACTGAAGTTGTTTCATGGATTTGTCAACAAAGGGGCAACAGTAATACTGCTTGCCACTACTTTCTGGCTTCGTACGTCCGTCATAGACCATTTAACGGCAGTAGAGAAGGAGAGAGAAAAAGAAAATTGGCCTGCGTGATTGAAATCTCCAGCTCCGATGTGCATTAACGCGGCAGCGCTAAACCCAATTTTTACTTTGCTTAAACAAATTGTGTTGAAAGCTGCTGAACGAAAACGTCGACAGCTAAGTTAATTGAATCTCTTTTAGTTATTATTGTGTGCTCGTCTTTATATTGCATGAAATACAATTATATTTTATGTAAAAACGGCAGTTTCATTAAAAAAAATCGTAGGCTTCCAACAGCTTACAAAAGATGTCAATGTGCCTTAAAATATAGCCTACTTAAAGTAGTCTATCTAATTTATCACTGTAGTTTACAGTGCATGGATTTGCTATGTGCGAGAGATAACAGTGCGATAACAATGGGCAAAACTAAAAATAAAGACTCTTAACCGGCTGTGCAGAGGTGTTAACGACCTAATCATTGCATGTGTTAGCATTTGAAAAAGTAGGAAATGAGGGAGCGGGCGAATGCATAGGGACTATTCAAAACCGAGAGGGTGAGCCTCGCATGTGGGATGTTTCTCAAGAAAAGGATGTAGAAACGGAATACAGATCTCTTTAACATTTCCTGAGTTTAGTGAGAAAATGTTGCTCAATGTCATTGTACCAGAGGGGGGCTGAAAGGACTCGTTTGACAAGGATTAGCATGTTTAATTGAAAAATAACCAACCTAATGCGTTGAAAGAATAACGTTTCCTCTTTTAAAAAAAAGTTTAACATCTATTCCACACAGGCCTTGGTGTAAAATCTTTTTTTTAGATAGACGGGGAAATCACAGCGCGGTAATTCGTTAGGCTACCCCTTTGCCACAAGCAATATAACTCTTTATTGATTTGCGTCAAATAGCTTACCTCCTCCTGTCGTAATGAAAATATCTTTAATTGACAACAGAATCAATTATTTTCACCACCCCTCTATCAGAGCTTACAAAAATGTATAAATGACTTTATGTTGGGAACGGAGAAGTGGCTCTCTATTCCTCTCCTTTCTAAACGTCTAGCCTCGGCCTCCGCGAAGTGGGGAAGCGGCAGTCGGCGCAAATTTTGGCATAGTTTCATTCCTGCATGCCATTAGAAGCGAAGCGCACCACACATACACGGACAAACGGACGGACGGATGGACAAATATTTCAACAAGAATAGTCCAATTGTCTCACAACACCATTGTATTTTTGTGTATGCTGTGAAATTAAATATGAAGCATGTGTGTAATAATAATATTAACGATAACAATAATGACTATAACAATACTAATACTACTCCTAATAATAATAATAATGATGATAATTCTAATTATAACGATAATAATAATTTAATTTAATTATAGACTAATAATAACAGCAATATTACCGGACAAAATAGAACGCCATCAATAGCATAATACAAACACTTTATATTGTGAATTTAAGGTATTTGATAATAGAATAATGGTGTGACTGGTGTGCTTCTCGGTACATCACTGATGATTTGACCTCCAATCTGAAATCCATTGTATTTGAGCAGCCACTTTACTGGCATAGTCCGTTACGCAGTCTATCCCTACATTCTCCAGAGGTACGTGTGGTAGTGCTGTTTCACTGAAAAGGCTTAACCACAGCAAATAGCACATCGAAGCAGATGAATGAAATCAAATAGTTTATAATGGTGTTGGACTGCGCAGGGACGTCTCACCCGATTAAACGTGTATTGCGCTATTTGCATTCAAGCATGCAGGCACCCGGTGACCTGTATGATCTCATGTCCGTCAATACGGGCTACTTAGCAAATGAAATCAGACCACTTTCCGTTGATTCTGATGCACATAAATGACAATGTTTACTCACTCATTAAACACATATTTGATGTTAGGTTGTATTTGCTCCCATTTTGCCGATGCATGTGTTCCATTGCCTTATTAAGATTTGTTCTTACTTGGATGGTGAATGTTGACATTGTCTATTTATAAAGCATAATCCTCAATGTCCCACAAGACAAATAATACTGACAGCTAAATACATAGGTGATGTAAGACACATTATATACAAGACAAAATGCTAGTACATGTAAACATGTCTCCATAATCATTGTTGCTGAAATCTACATTATGTGGACTCATACAGCTCTTTGCGATATTTAGAGACAGACTGTCTGTCAGTGTTTTAACATCATGCAGACCAGACTTTGTGATCGCGCCACTGAGCTCTGGAAGACAGCTTGGGGGATATTACAGAAAAAGATCAAATTCGTCCTCCCTGTGATCTTTTGAAGCTCCATAAATCCGGTTTTATACTTGCGCAGTTTGTTAATGAAATGTACATTTAAGCACACATGCACGGCTTAGCCCGACAAAACCTTTTAGAATAATAAGCTAACTCTTTCCACCATGAGCCTATTAGAGGAGGCAGCGCCAGCAGGTGACGGTGCGGATACAACCGCTGCATGTGATTACCAAGCAAGGTCAGAAGCAAATAGCTCACAAATAGCAAAGCGGGATCGAATTTATGCCTAATTAAATCGCTGAAATAAAAAGAGATGGGGGGAAATTGAAAGGTGTAATAGAGGGAACATTTCCATTCTAGAGAAGGCAGAACGGGTAGCGGTGGGGATGACACGCAGGGAGGATGTTGCACTTGAACCAAATGAGCTGTGCGCACACATCCATGCAGCGCATCCAAAAGGGGACGCGGATCTTTGGGGACATATTTGAGTGGAGCTATTCTTACGTGTTGTGGTTTCCATTACACAATATTAGATATCCCTATGCATCTTATGAGCACGTGTGAGTTAACATGGAGGGATATTAGCTGGCTTTGGGCAAACAGGGGAGGATGGATGCACCTTACACGCGGGTCTCTTAATCGCCTCAGAGGTGATACAATCAAAGAGAGCGCACCTCTCAATCTCATCCCTTGTCGTTCAGCGAATAACCTTAAATGTAGAAATGCGGATCAACCATTAAGTCTTTTGACGTTGGCGTCAGTCATGTCTTGTTTACGTTTGATGGGTAGGCCTACCGTAGTTCTACTTTTTCTGACAGTTTGGTCAGTTGCACATCCACAAGACCATACGCACACTCTTGTGAGATGCTGCGGAAGAAATTCACACATTCCAATGTTTCCCTATTTAAAAAAGCCTGCAGTTTGATTTTGCAGTTTGCATGCTTCAACCAAAATATAAATAAACCACAGGTAAAGGGTAAATCAATATTTTGTTAACTGGCTAAAATGATCCAGTCTATTTATAATTTGGTGGCCTCTAACATAATAGAGAGAAGGTAATAAATATGAATGTAATTTCAACAGTAGGTGTATATAACAAATAAAATATGACCTACACAAATAGGATAGAAATAATTAACTGGACTACGAACCGATTTGTGTGGAAATATTTTTTGAGAAAGGCGACTGGTTGAATTAATCATGAGCGAGCACTTGGGGCATCGAGCTTGTCGAAATCTATGATAAATTAATGGCATTGTTAGCGTGCTTTTAATTACGGCTATTATGTTAATTATTTTACATCAACGCAGAATTATCAGCATGTCATATTTAATGAAAACGAGCTATTCCCTGGAAAACTGTTCTTTTCATTTCAAAAGGGAAGTGTCCGTGTCATGGTCGTGGTGAAAAAATGACTTTTCATTTAAATTCAATCTTTAATTGGATTTTCCACGGTCGACACCATGGTTCCCTCAAGGCTATACCCACCAGAAGGCAAGATCTCAGCCCTTTTTCCTCCGATTTCACCATTTTCACCCCCTTGAAGAATCCACTCTATCAACCTGCAACTTTCTGTCAAACAATATGATGTAGCTCATTTTTAACCGTCCCTTTTGTAGGATCAGCGCCTAGCCTCTTGCCGTCACAACAATGCACCAAGGGCCAAAACAGAGAAGCTGTGTCGAGCTGGGTAAATGCGACCGAATATAACGACATAATTGCTTTGGTATACAAAATAGAAAATGACAAGATCGAGGTTATAGCCAGAACTAGTATCAAACAAAACAAGCGGTCAAGGCCCATTGAGCCAAATCTTAGTTTACCCAAAGAATCCTTCCTCTTCTTGGGATTTTTGTCCTGGCCATCATTCTCACCAATGTCTCTAGAGGAATTTATCGAATATGATTTTTTTTTTGGGTAACTGTAAATGGATCAGGACAAAAAAAACATTAGTTGAATATGTCTATAACATATAGAAAGACATAAGAAATATCTAGTTATCCGAATTTAAAAAGTACTTATGGACAGATGCCCCTTCAACAGCAATATTTCAAGAGATTTCCTTTAAATCGCCTAATAACACATTTGTCATAGCACCAGATATGTGCAATGCAAAAATTTGCATTATTTTTTAAAACTCGTTCGACCACTATTTTTTTACCAGCATCAGTCGACCCTATAAATGCGTAATTACGCAGAGATTACGTGTGCCTTAATGTTATATTCATGAATATGTAGCTTGTTGCCTTATTGCTTTCATAGGTAAACAATCTATACAACTTCCAGTGTATTTTAATGGTGAGCTTTCTGTCCTTTCACAGAATACTCCAACTAGGCATCCACACATTCTTCAAATTGACGCAACATCTGAAGAGACTCCAAGAAAGTCATAGCTCTTAAGCGCATCACTGCTCCATCCAATACGTCCCATAGCGAGAGCGTAATGTGGTACTGTATGGGGCAGGGTGGGAAAATGACACGTTGAGACGAGCTGAATGCACGCAGGATTAACATCCCAATGTGTTTTGTTAAGTATGTGCTATGTTACCCGGTTTGTACTTTTTATTGTCATTTATATTAGGTCTGAAGTAGCACATTAGCACGACGAGAAAGTGTTATTTGAGAGAAGTGTTTTACGCTGTAAATAGCAAGAATTACCATTGTACCAGATAAGGTAACCTCTACATGGTTGTGGAGTCTCAAGAGATATACAGCTAATTAAGGCAAACTCATATGATAAACAAACCACAATTTAATTGAAATATTAAGGGTTACAAAGAGGATATACATTTAACAAGATGAAACATACAAGTTTAATTGTAAACACCGTTATGCCATTGGGCCTATAGGCTACATCTGATTGCCTTATTTTAGCTGTTTATTGATATATACTGTATGGTTAAAGAGTCCACAGTCTGTTTTGTAGAGAGCCATGTGATTAAAAATGCAATGAACCATTCACTCAGTATTATATGAGAGCGCAAGCAACATGAGTCCGCCAAAGCAGCACTACCAGTGTCGTCCACCATAGCGAAATTCCATAAGCGATGTATTAATATGTGGTGTGAAACGTTTTTTCTGTGAAAATGGTTGTGTTGGTCATATTTGTCACAGTGCTTTCGGTTTAATTTGTTTTGGGCTAGTCGCCATCTCTCATTGTACAGAAGACGTAAGAAGTGTTTACAGGAATTAAGCCTATATAGGGCTTTATAGACTAAATTCCTACATTCACTGTACTCAAAGTGTATGAGATCGTTGCACCTGGCTTTTGCTATAATTATATTCATGGTCTGGCCTCTATTTTGCCTGCATGTTTCCCTTGAAGTCCTCCATAAACATATGTTAAACCAAGACATGTTTCATTCAGTTGACACGGCCTCTGCTGACAGTACATGTAATAATATGACAGCAACAAAAGTAATATGGTGGGTTTCCTTGCCCATTATTTATGTCAAAGGGAACTGTCATTCTTTAGCCTGGTAATGGCGCCTCCCGTGCCGCGCAGGTACTGACCCTTGAACTCAATCTTCTCCTGGTTATTGATGCATACATAGCCTATCTGTAATATCACTCTAGATTAGACTTCCTACCAACAGGCCTATTCTAATAATCTGTCACACGTTGAGTGAGCGTCGACTTCCTTTACATACCGGCTTTAAACAAAATTACAGGAGTTGTGTTTGATGAGAGAAAAAAACTTTGGCTTGAGAGAAAATCTCGGCGACGTACCCAGGTAGCCAATTTAAAGGGTTATTGAGCGCCGCGGAGGGTGTCACACGGGATCTCGTTGAAGCAAAGCCGTTCAGTGCCCAAGGAGCTGGTAATAAGGTTAGGGAAGGAGCTCTGTTGTCGCGGCTGAAGACTCTTGCACGCCGGAATGTTTTGGGCGCATAGGTTATGTTCTCGCCCAAGACACAGAAAACACCAAACAGGAACAGAACAGACAAAAAAAAAATCGCCTAACTGCATATAGGCATAGCGTATTTTAATAATCTTGGGGCTCAGTGAGGCTTAATTTTAATTAGCCCATTTTCCCTCTGAAAAATGCTAAATGCAACTATTTTTGGTGTTGCAAACAAAATCTATTGCATCCCTATCATACTTGTGCTTAATATTTTACAATCTTATCATTAAAACAGTTAATATCATTCGTCCTACGGAACGTTTAAAGTATTATATAGTATTTTATATCTGACATGCATTGTTTAGGGTCGAGCAAAAACGTTATCTTTAGGCCTCCCCGCCACATATTCCTTGATTGTCCCTAGAGTATACCGGAGTAAGTAGATCCATATTAATTTTAGGGATTTATTCTAATCTAAATCAAATTAAGTTTAGGGGCAATAATTGCATTAAGAACTATTAACCGAATTGCTAATAACCATAGGCCTATTTTTATCGTATTGCTTTGCCTGAAACACATCACTGAGATATAACCCCCAAAATTCTCTTCAATTGATCTCTTAACCTCTCACCAGGCAAAATGCTTCTAACTTCAAGACAAAATTGTCCAAAGTCCGAAGTCACGAACAAGAGCATCAATATATGTCTCTGAAAAGTGCAATCAATGCCTGCTATTCATCGCGCGTGTGTCTTCTAGGTATGGCCTTTGTCATTAGCTAATAATTCTCCTCTTTTGAGTCTCACATAACTTCTCAACTCTGTACTTTTACAAATGCCTCGCGGCTATAAATACTAATGAAATCTCTTTGCTTAATTTGATTTTGCTGGTACACTTGCTGTTATGGCTGAACTTTCCCACGAGAGAGACTGAAGGCTCTCAAATCCTTAACGGGAAGGAGGGAAACATTCCAAAGAGCGGAGCACACCATTTCCATAATTACCCATTTGGCAGCCTAATGACCTTCTGTAACAATAAAAAGACCTCTTGTTAATTCCATTTCTGTTGCTGACATTCAGGAGATCCCTATCTTACATGTTGAGGTTTACAAGATAACAAGTGTACTTTCTTTTTTTCTCTCCATCAAAGAGCTCTCCATTCCATTAGCTTCAACGCATAGTTATCTTGGAATGAAAAAAAGATCGGTTTATGCCCTAATGTGTCACTGGTTGGCTCAAATTTGGGTAATTTATGGGTTCCCGAGATTATAAAGATGAATTTTCGAGACAATCAATTTTCATGTTACATTTTGAATGGTAGGACAGGAATGAAGCAGAATAATTAAAAAGATCACAAGTCCCCCTTCGCATATAATTACGACTGGTTACTTCATGGTGCAGAGGGAGTTCACTGCTTTTGATTGGAACTTGCAGTTCGGCCTGGTTTGACACAGATATCGGTTTTATCGCAGAGACCCCGACACAAATTCTTTGTGACAAGACTACGAAAAGATGTTGTCTGGTATTCTATACTAACTATTATATTATTATCTTATAACTATTTATATGCATATAAATGAGATCTAAATATGAGGCATTATTTTCTTATATGCTGAGACGCAGTGTATCTAAAAGCTAAAAGGAAATATTATGTTCTTGTTATAGGTTAAATCATTCCAAAAGGGTCACTAGAAGGCCTACGTCGTTGTTCTGCATTCATTGGTGCAAGTTGTTCATTCCATGTGAGTATAATTTAATGTTTAAATTCAAATGTAATAATGTAAATTCATATTTCACTGTAATATCTCACTGTCCTGGTGAAACGTTGTTCCTGCTGTAGGCCTACAGGTGTAAAAGGGCGTCGATAACAAATTTGCTGTCAGATCAAACCCGCAGCCAGTGTGTTGCTGTCTCCAGTAAAACCCACCAGCCGATGGAAGACATCTGACAATGGATCACATGCACGGCTGAAATTCGGATAGTCACTTGGTGAACCTGGGCTATAGTTTACAAAAGCCTTCTTGACGCTACGTCATTCTTAAGTTATTCCTTAAACTGTAGGCTACATTCACGTTTCGAGGTGTCTCCCAGAATGTCCGTAGCTAGGTAGGCTTATACCTTCTCTTAAGAGATAGCTTTTACAAGGTTGGGGAGATACGGTTGGCATGAAGCACTCTTAGCTGTAGTCTGCCTCAACACAGTTCTCAGATAAAGCAAACGTTTTAGAGCCTAAAAACATTAGGACATAGGCCTATGCACAGACTGCGACGTAAGACCAAGAAACGTGATGCACTTAATTTTGTGCTTCATTAAATAAAAAGGAACATCATCGCTATCAATTAATTAGCCGTTCATTTTAATCCCTTGTTAATAAAAATCTACCAGTAACATTTTGGGTACAGCCGTCCATATTTGAAAACTTTTTTTATTTTACTTGCATATAGTATTTCTTGTTGATGTTCTTTCTAATAATGATCACCTGCGCACCAATCTGAGTCATCTCACGCATGCTCAAACCGAAGACAATACATTCCAGTAACATGGATTCAGCCTTTTAGGTGTACGAGGATTTCTCTCAGGGTAAACCTCTAATAGGTGGTTTGAGAAACAGTTCAACTTTATTAAGGTATGTACTTTACGTGTTCGTAAAACGCTTAGAGAACCGTTATTGTGAAGTCCACCACAGATTGAATAGGTTTACTGCTGTTTACAAACATCAAGATACACAACCATAGTACATTACATCATAACATTACTCTATTTCAATTTCTCATCAAGATGATTTTACCAGTTTAGCCATTTTACCATTTAAGACTAAAATATGTTCCTGAACTATACAGTGTTTTTATTCATTTTATGACTGAACTGTTTGTTAAAATCTTGTGCATAACGTTATGTTTTGTTACAGCTGTACTGTACTGGACTGTCATGTACCTCTGGCACTGGAAAACGTTTCTTTTTTTGTCTTTTTCCTATAATGACAATGTTTACATTGTAACTACACGCAAATGTATGCACATATTTATTAAGAATATGTTATAAACCTACATATTTCTGTGTTGAAGCCATATTAACTCCTCATTCAGGTGACTCTGATCATCCCCTTGATCATATACACACAACCACAACCATAGACATCATATAGGACGTCCTATATGATGTCTATGACCACAACCACCATGCAAGAGGAAGGATACAGGACCATGCAGTAAACTAAACTGAGAGATACCCCCCCCCACACACACACACACACACACACACACCGTATCTGCTCTCTGCAGTTCCCCTCCATATGATGCACACACCACTCACATAAGCACACTCACGCAAACAATAATAGAGGCACTACCCTAATGAAATCATTTTGTGAACTATTAAACTGTGTAAAACAATGCTGTCTGACTATTTTTCTGCAGAAAAATCACAAATTCTGTCCAGTCCTGGTACCAATGTCACATTGAAAATGAGAGTTTAACATCTGCCATCTGTTGGTGAACACAGGTAATGAAATCAATATTACAAAACAATTCATATTGTACCTGGTGAATTCTCTCTCAGCAGAAAAAGTGCATGAGCTGTAGACTAAAAAAAAAAAAAACACAGATGTCCGCTAGCTCTTTCTATTTAGCTAAGCTATGATATGAAAACATGATGTTTCAGTCCTGAAATACTTTGTAGACCTTTCTGCTGTTGCCTTTGTCCCTGTATTTGACAGAAGGCAAGTCCTTCTGTCTCAAGCGTGCGTTTCTGGACTTAGCCCTCAGTGAGGTCTGCTGCAGCCTCGTCCTTCTGCGCTTCACTGCAGCTGTCTGAGCGCCGCGCCGCTCTGCTCTGAGACTTGTGAACGGCCGCTAATAGCCACGTGTTGGGTGTTGCTCATGTTGTTTTCAGTGAGTGGCCCTCCATTACAGGCAGGAACTTGCGGAGAATCAGGCTATTGGTATTATTTAAACACATAATAAAATCATCAAAGCGCGAAGGCAAATTGTCATTTGGCAGCCCGGGAACTTTGCCCTACTCTGCGGCGGCCTGCGCAAGTAAACCAAAGGACTCGCTAAACGGCTAATAGGGCCATGTGATTCAACTTGAGGAGTGCTTAGAACAGCAAATTCAATTATCATGTTAGAATTCTGCATGAAAACAATCTATACTAGAAATTAAGGACTATTCCCGTCAGATGACTTGCATCTGCGTCTAATTTCATTTGGAACAACTGAAGCCCTTCTTTGAGTGTTATCAAATGTTTACAAAGTGCCTAATGTGCTTAATGCAATCAGTGAATCCTGCTGTAATTGTGTGCCGGTGTCAGCACCCAGCACTCCCCGCCTTGATCTCTCCGGAGGTGTCCCCAAGGGCACCATCAAAATGAACACTGGCTCTGAGCTCAAGCGAAGGCGTGGCTCCCTCTCCCTGGGTGACACTTCTGTATGGTTTCCATTGCAGTGTTTGGATCCAGTGTCCAGACATCACATCTGGAGTTGTGCAGGACTGGTGTTTGCCTGTGTGTTATTACTGATAATATATGGCTTATCTCCATGACTTTGGGTTTTTTAATCTCTTAGGAAGGAGGGTGCTTTCCATAATCACCTGCTAGCTTGTAAACATTTTCTCTCCACAGTGATTGCAATCTTGTTGAAAGCTGCTCTGCATTATTGCACCTCCCATCCTTTCCCACCAGCTTCTTCAAGCTGCAATGATGCACCTCTACTTTAGAGGTCAGATATGCCGGTCTATAACAGAAATACAGATACATTTTCCCCATACAACTAAACCTCATCCAATCAGCCTGTTTGTTGCATCCTGTGATGACCCATAAACCCACCCCCCTCCATCGTCTCCCCACCCCCTGAAGTTTTTCCTTCGTACAAAGACACTATTCTCCTTTTCTCCCCAGTGTTACTCTTCTTTATCGCCTAGCCTGAGGGTAGAACCCCTCCACCCCTCCCTCCAACCCTGTACCCCCTGTTTGTCTGAGGAAACCACATATTAAATTTGTATGCCTGTCATGGAAGACTCGGCGGGAATCTTCTCCGGGTCATTCATCTATGTACATGGTTTGGACATACATCTCAGACAAAGAAAGCCTAGTGAGTGATAATATTGAGGAAGTTACATACATTTCTGGAGTTTCACAGGTCATTGCCTGCTCTGGCTTCCTCTAGCATCAGAAGGACCTCCAGGGGCCAACTAGACATTTTGTTTTTCTCTAAGTGGGCCTCATGTTTCTCAGCACCCTGTTGGTTGATAGATTTTGTCCAGTTTGTGTGACTCATTCAGATGACATTTATTCAATAATAACATATCTGGGGCCGTATTCACAAAGCCTTTTATCTTACCACTAGGAGTGCTCCTAACTCGCGCTAAAACCTTTTACGTGGGAGTAATTTCTTAAAAGTGATTCACAACGGCTCTGAGACCTACTCATACTAAGGATAATACCAACTCCTAAGCTTAAGATAAAAACTCCGTTGCTATGGATGATGTCCATTCTCATGCACGAGTTTAGAAGCGGTGCGTACGGTGATTGGTTGCTGACAGGCGCTCTCATTCAAAACTCAGTCCTAACATCCCCCTAACGATCCCACTAAATCAACAGAAAATAAGAGAATAACCTAGGCTTCAAATTAAGTCATATTAAATAGTTATGGATAGTGCACTTAGCAGAATGCACACGCATGATGACAAGTTTGTGCATCCAACGAGAATGACGTTTTGCACGTTAGAGAAAGAGAAATTGCCGAAAAAAACACGGAAATTGCATGAAATCAAGGAAGTAATAATTAAAGCTCCCTGCAAACTATTAGGTAATCGGCATATTCCCAGCCCTTAAACACTTCAAATATTCGTCCATACGGCTCTTTAAGTCCTCCTGTCATAATGGACGAAACGAGGGCGAGACGTAAGAGAAAGTCGAACTGGTCCCAGGACCAACTGTCCATGTTGGTCCAGAGTGTGCTGGAGAGGAAGGGAGTTATAAAAGCTAAATTTGGCTGTGGGGTGACCACAAAAAAGAAGCGTGAGGCATGGGAGGACATATGTGTTAACATAAATGCTTCATTCCCTGCCGTGTGTCGCTCTGTCGCTCTGTCGATGACTGCGAGAAGCGGTGGTATGCGCTCCAGTCACAATGTAGGATGGAGATTGCGGAGTGGACTTTAAAAGAGCCGTCGCGGCTACAGGTATTGTGTCACCAAAATAGGCCTCATGCGTATACTTGCATGTTGTAGGTCAACTGTGCTCTCGGTTGTGGATTGAGGAAGGGTGTCAAAAGCCATGTCTTGCATGGTTGGCCACTGTCACCCAACAAGTGGCATCCAGCAGGTACATGTTGCTGTCAAGCTAAGAAGGCACCGGATGCCTAAAAGAGCCCGGGTGACGTAATGTTGACTCTTGAGTGACAGTTTCTATGCCAACGTTAGCATTACGTAACCCGGTCACCGCGTGCCCCGGCCGCTTATTAGCTTTAAGTCTCAAGAGTCGTTCGAAAGCCATCAGCTACTTTTTAGTCGCTTAATATTGTGCCTAAACGGACACTACGCATCTGGGGCCGTATTCACAAAGAATCTTAGGGCTAAAAGTAGCTCATAAGTGGCGAATTTAGGAGAAACTCCTAAAAATAATGGGCGTGTCAGTCTTAAATTTAGGACTCCTATTTTTTTTTACTAAGAGCAATTCACAAAATATTTTATCCCTAAAAGTAGCACCTAAGTCTAGGACAGCTTAAAACTCCTCATGAGGACTCCTAAGTCACTAAGACCTATTCACAAAAAGTCTTAAAATGGCTGAAGCCAGACGTAACGTGTTGGAGACAATGAACGACTCTGAATTGTTGAGAAGATATCGTTTAAACCGTGAAGGCATCAACATTTTACTAGAATTAGTGCGGGATGCAATCACGTCTCCAACTATCCGAAACAACCCAATCAGTCCGGAAGTTAAATGTTTGATAACATTAAGATTTTTGGCTACGGGGAAAATGCAACTTTGCAACACAGACGACTTCAGAATATCGCAATCAAGCCGATTCATTCATCAAACAATCACCGCACTCTGTAGACCACACATTGTACAACAGTTTATCCGGTTCCCTTTGGACAATCTCCTACTTCAAAGGATCAAGGTCAATTTCATGGCGTTTGCAGGAATGCCCGGTGTCGTGGGTGCCATCGATGGAACACACATTAAAATAATTGCTCCATCCAGAGATGAGGACGTCTTTGTAAACCGCAAAAAGGTACATTCAATTAATACACAGATAGTGTTTGATCCAAATTTCACAATCATGGATATTGTTGCGAAGTGGCCTGGATCTACTCACGATTCGCGCATTTTAATGGAGAGCGCGGTCTGCGCCAGCTTTTTGAGCGGCACCATGTACCTGCTGGATGCCACTTGTAGGCTGACAGTGGCCATCCATGCAAGACATGGCTTTTGACACCCTTCCTCAATCCACAACCGGGAGCACAGTTGAACTACAACATGCAAGTATACGCATGAGGCCTATTTTGGTGACACAATACCTGTAGCCGCGACGGCTCTTTTAAAGTCCACTCCGCAATCTCCATCCTACATTGTGACTGGAGCGCATACCACCGCTTCTCGCAGTCATCGACAGAGCGACACACGGCAGGGAATGAAGCATTTATGTTAACACATAAGTCCTCCCATGCCTCACGCATAGTTTGCAGGGTGCTTTAATTATTACTTCTTTGATTTCATGCAATTTCCGTGTTTTTTTCGGCAATTTCTCTTTCTCTTAACGTGCAAAGCGTCATTCTCGTTGGATGCACAAACTTGTCATCATGCGTGTGCATTCTGCTAAGTGCACTATCCATAACTATTTAATATGACTTCATTTGAAGCCTAGGTTATTCTCTTATTTTCTGTTGATTTAGTGGGATCGTTAGGGGGATGTTAGGACTGAGTTTTGAATGAGAGCGCCTGTCAGCAACCAATCACCGTACGCACCGCTTCTAAACTCGTGCATGAGAATGGACGTCATCCATAGCAACGGAGTTTTTATCTTAAGCTTAGGAGTTGGTATTATCCTTAGTATGAGTAGGTCTCAGAGCCGTTGTGAATCACTTTTAAGAAATTACTCCTACGTAAAAGGTTTTAGCGCGAGTTAGGAGCACTCCTAGTGGTAAGATAAAAGGCTTTGTGAATACGGCCCCTGGACACTTTTTAGCTATCAGTCAGAGAGTCTCAAGAGTTGTTCGAAAGCCATCAGGTACTTTTTAGCCGCTTAATATTGGCTGCCGGTCTTTTGTAAGTAAGCACTCATCAACAGGTTTTGCCGCTAGCATCTTAATTGCTAATAGCAATTCCTCCTTTTGTGCGACAATATTAAGCGACTAAAAAGTAGCTGATGGCTCTACAGAGTGCGGTGATTGTTTGATGAATGAATCGGCTTACTGATGATTGCGATATTCTGTAGTCGTCTTCGTTGCAAAGTTGCATTTTCCCCGTAGCCAAAAATCTAAATGTTATCAAACATTTAACTTCCGGACTGATTGGGTTGTTTCGATTAGTTGGAGACGTGATTGCATCCCGCACTAATTCTAGTAAAATGTTGATTCCTTCACGGTTTAAGCGATATCTTCTCAACAATTCAGAGTCGTTCATTGTCTCCAATACGTTGCGTCTGGCTTCAGCCATTTTAAGACTTTTTGTGAATAGGTCTTAGTGACTTAGGAGTCCTCATAAGGAGTTTTAAGCTGTCCTAGACTTAGGTGCTACTTTTAGGGATAAAATATTTTGTGAATTGCTCTTAGTAAAAAAAAATAGGAGTCCTACATTTAAGACTGACACGCCCATTATTTTTAGGAGTTTCTCCTAAATTCGCCACGTATGAGCTACTTTTAGCCATAAGATTCTTTGTGAATACGGCCCCAGAAGAGCTCTGACAAAAGTGGTGCTTTAGTCATTCAGATATATCATGTGATTTTATTATGTATCAGTTGGCACTGATACATCAAGGGATCACTAAATACTATTGTACCATGTCACACCATTGATATAAGTAATGGAAACATGGGAACAAGGGAACATCAGATTTGACATATTGTGAACAATCACAACACAGTGGCTTCTGTCAAACTAAATATACTGTTGCTCTCATAACTCAACATCTACTTAGGAGAGCCACTTAATTGTGGTTCTCCACTATCATTGTAGTGCATTACTATTCTCTGTCTGTCCATTTCAGGTAGTCTTGAAACTGACCACAATATGACCACATTCCATTGATTATGAAAAAGCAACTTCAGAACCAAACAAAAAGCATCCTGACAGTTTCATCTTCAGTAATGTATAAGATTAAGTGGTCCCTTGGCCCAATTTGGGACCCTGGAAGGTCATGCAACGACTTTTCACTGCTGCGTCAGTGTGCTTTCATCTGGACCGACTAGGAGGAGCAATCCTTCAGCCTTTAGCACATTAGACGCTCTGTAAACATTTGATTCATTTCAAGGAACGGTTTTGCTGTCCCAAATTGCATTTTCCCAACCCAAGTCAGCTAACTAGACTCCCTCTCTCCCTCTAATACCCTGAATAGATATTTTTTCAGGTTGGACTTTGATACAATCTAATTACCTTTCTAATTACCTGTGGAGTTTTTTCTTCTCTTTGCGATGGCTAATAGTTGTCAGTTATAGTTTACACTCATGACTGCCTGATAATTGTGTTTACCTTTCAGAATATTTGAAATGGGCTTCTAACATTTAATTGTAATTCTAACTGAATTCCCCCACTGCCGTTAGCTCAAGGGTACTCAATTGTCCTCGTCATCTCTGGTTATTTGAATGGCACTGATATGTGGCATACTGTTTAACCAAGTAAAAGCTTTAAAAACAGTGTGTTATTGTTTTATAAGCTTTAGTGCAAGGCCATCAGCTGGTCCATATGGGTATCTGTTTGTCGAGGTTGCAGAGTTTTCTAAGGAGTAGTTTGGAAGCAGCTCTCGTTTTCCGGGGACACCCTGCTGTCCTAGACCTGTGGGTCTGGGGTACTGCCACAGGTGTCAGCTGCCCTGTCAACACGGTCGTGTTTGTAACCCCCCCCCCCCCCATTCCATTCATTCAGAGGTACGGAAGGAGCCCACCACACCCTTTCCCTCGAGTATTTCCAGCTCCCTTACTCACCCCTCACATGAGCATGACACTAGTAGCTCTGGTTTCACATTAAAATTAGGAGATCAGGGTGAGTCAGGAAGGTCACCCACACGACCACTCTCATCCAGTCTCCCACAACCACAACCGAGAGCCCATCATGAGTCCGGATGGGGGAGGGGGGGGGGGGGGGGGGGGGGGGGGGGGGGTGAAAAACACAGATCTGAAGCATGTGGCAAAGTGAAGCGGCACAAAGTTGCTTATTTGGTGTTATTGTTGTTGTTGTTATACACCTATGCATAATTTAAATGGGTGTGAATGTTTTATGTGCTGTGCAGTTCAGAGGCGTGTCCACCTATGTATTTTCACTTGATAAATAAAAGTGGAAATGGGTTGAAACCCTGGCCCTTCAAAATATGCTCATTCTGAATGCCAACCACTGACTTACAATGATAGTGCAGAATTATTAAGTTAGTAGTTTAGAGTTAGTAAGTGCATCAGTTGGACTGCATGTCCACTGACCTCCCGGTAGGTCAGGCCATACTCCATGCCTGATGAGGTTGAGGTCTACGCCACTGTCATTGTGTGTTATGGAGACTGCCAGCTCACACTGCCCTCTAACCCCCATAGCCAGCATAGAACACCGACTCAAGCAAGGGGTGGAGCAATTGGCCATGAGTTGTTTCCTGTACCTGGGAGGATCATTTGTTTTGAGTTGTTGAAGGTCTCTGTTTCCAGCGTGTTGGCAGGACCAGATTAAGAGGCGCACGCTGGATGGATGAGTGCCTGTAGGATGAGGGATTGGCGGCCATGCCAGATACTTCCCCAGGTCGACCCCCCCCCCCCCCCCCCCCCCCTCCCTTCCCAACCTCTCCCCACCCTCCAGCCTGTCAGATGAATGAACCGAAAGGGGACATTATTTGTTTGTATCAATGTTTGTTTGTGTTTCCCATGGCATTTCTGTCTCAATACTCCCCTCAACTTCAGGTTTCTGCATTTGCTGCGCACGCACAAATATCCTTTCAGAACAAATAGTTTCCTGGTTCATTAAAAGAAGTACGTGACACTCAATATCCTGTCACCCTGCCCCCCCCCCCCCGCCCCTTCTCTCTCTAATTACAACATGCAGATCTGCACATGTGACACTAGATCAGTTTTCATGGGTGAGAGCTTTTTAATAGCTTCATCAGCAATGTGCATTTGGCACTGTGATAGTTAACAACTGGCTTCTAAAAATTGTAGTCTTAAATCTCTGTTTTTATCAGCTGAATCCCTCCTGCATTTTCAGGCCCTGTTAGCCGTCACTATACACGGCCATGGAGAGAAAGAGGTAGGTGTTGGTCACCACCAACGTTGTGACAAGTGTGCAACAACTTGCCAGCCTTGTTTACAGCTCCCAGTGCACAATGGCCTGAGGACGCAGAGGTCAGTGTTTCCGGACAGGTCAAAGAGCAGGGTCATGTTAGATGAAATACTTCATACGCCTTGAGATTGCCTACTTTGACACATACTCAGGGTTCAGGTCACCAAATAGATATTGATCAATGTTACCACATTTCAAAGAGCTGTTCTTGGCCATGTCTGAGAGAGATAAAAATAAATGATGGCCTGGGTGAGTTTCTCCACTCCCTGTCTTCAGTGAACCCGTCCAGCAGGTCAGAACCCAGGGGGAAAAGGAGACAGACAGAGAGAGAAAGGGAGACACTCTTGAAGACCACACTGCTTTTTGATAATAACATAAAAACATTTGACTTAAGTGTTAAATGTATAAGTTAAAGTTTTCACTCAAAATAAAACACTAGATGATTGTTTTCCAAAAACTAGCTTGGATCTGTCCAGTCAATACGTTGATCTATTTTTTTCGAAACAATGTCACGTACAATAAGAACAGAGCTCCTCTGTTAACTCAAACTTGCAGTCAAGTTGATTCATTAGATCTTGTTTTAAGAAATTACTCAGTTGCCACTCATATGTGTTTTCTTGTTTTCTCACAGTGACTAGCTATTTCACATGACAGGACTTTTTGTTCCCCAGTAATAATGGATTCTTTGGGTTGAAGGGTGACTAAGAGAGAGCTGAATGTATGTGTGTGAGTGTGTGCATGCGTGCATATGTGTGTGTATATGAGTGTATGTGTGTATGTCTGTATCTGTGTTAGGTCATATTGTTAAGAGACAAATAAATATACCACATAATAGTTGGAAAGTGACTGTAGCCATGTGCTCTAATGAGTCATGAATTAAGTAGCAGGTTTATATGCTTTGTCCATCATCTCCTTTTCCTACTCAATTCATCCTGTGTTCTAGCCCTGTGCTATTGGAGAACACAGCAACCCACAACTGACCACTGATGTACCTGCTTCAGATGTTGACAACATCTCAGATAATGGACACTGAAGTAAGCAAATCATTATACGCAGTTATCATTCATATACCGCTCACCAATACATGGTGCATAAACTGCAAAGCGTAACATGAAGAGCAATGTAGAGAAAGTGATTTCTGATGTATGGCTTTGTATGTATGAACCTTGAGTGGAGATATTTTGCATCTTCTAAATCCAGCCGAACAATGTGTTAAAAGACAGAGAATCTTTTAAGAGGCCACTTCACGAGTCAACCGGCCCGCAAATTCATCTAGGTCCTAGTCTGGGGAAAAAAAGAGCTGGATAATTAGCCCTCATTAGTTTCCATGGGAATGGTGACACGGTCAGGCTGTCAATGGACTTGATTTTTGTGTGCTGCTCTTTATCCCGCCTACTCATGGACCCCTTCTCACCTCTAAACCTCTTCTAGAAGATTCTCTCAGTAATAGATGATTAAATAACAGCATTACAGCTAATATGGCCTCTACGAAAAAAAGGAAATCACCACCATTTGGGTTATTTATTCTTCTCCTGGTAGTTCGGTAGCATTCTGTGGCATTTGGGATCTTAATCACGTGTTAAGTGTGGGCTATTTGTATGTTAATGACTTGGTTTGGAGTTCATGACACTAGTGCGAGTGTGAGGCAGCACGCTTGAGGATCACCCAGCGCTGCGACTCATTGGCCAGGGCGGAGAGGGATTGTGTTCCATGGTGATTTGATGTGAAGTGAGCATGTCCGCACTTCTGGTAATGTGTTCGTGAGTGACGGGTCACACGAGCTGAATGTGTTTGTTGAGGATGGGGATATCCCCTGCCTGTGTTCATCAGTAAGTGTGACAAAGCTTGTAAATAAAATAGAGATGTGAGGGTGTTTAATGTGTATATGCACAGTGCATGTGTATGTCTGTGTCTTTGACACATCATATTGTTAAAACAAATAAGAAATACCATATCATTGTAGGAATCATGAGAATTGACAGTAGTGGTCATAGCCATGTTCACATGTTCAATGGAATCTTTCCTCCATCGTTCCTTAAAATATATCAAAAGTTATCAGAATAATTCTGGATTCATACCAACCAAATGTTTGACAAAAAAAACTAATCTCAATGACTTCCTCACCTTCCATTGAGTATATGAATGAGACACATGCCGTCAGCAGAGCCCCTTCAAAGGGACAGGCAGAGGAAGTTGGACATATTCTATGCAAATGTTTATGGCATTAGCATACACAACTGTAATTAAGCTCTAACTACTGAGACAAATGGTGGGATGGGGCAGTGGGGCTAGAAGTTGTAGTCTGTTTGTCAGCGTATCCTTGTTTAGCTGCTGAAACAGGTTTTATGGAACAAGCATTTGCCGAGCGGAGCATTAATTGTTATCATTGCCTTGGAAAGCAAATAGGCACCAGGCGTTTGGAGGGAGGAAAGGTGCTCGGAGAGGGAGAGGGAGCCCTGGACAAATTAGAGCGAGGAAATGAGTGTCGAAATTGGAGAGGGATTAGAGCGGGTGATAATGAAGCAATTAAAGAGCGCACGAGTGGCACGCAGGTGCTTTTACCGTGGGCTTCCTTTCCAGCTGCTGCAGCACACTGCTCCACAAATATAGCCTTAATCGAGAGAGAGGGGAGATAACCTGCACCAGTGCATTCTCTCTCTCCTTTCTTCTCTTCTCTTCTCTTCTCCTCTCCTCTCTTCTCTTGTCTCTCTCTCACACACAATCTAACATGCACACAAACTCTCGACTCTCCCCCTCTCTATATACTATGTGTGCCTCTTTCTGTCTCACGCTCTGCCTCTCTTACTCTCCTTGTCTTTGTGATACTCCCACTGTGTTTGGAGCGGCCAGGGGACAGGAGCAGCTGTGTAGCAGACAGGAGAGCTAGAAAAAGAGGGAAATGACGAAAAGGAAAGCATGTGATAAAAAGAGAGAGAGAGAGAGACCCTGTCGTTGGTGATGAGCCGTCGTCGTTGGGTTAATGAAGACCCTCTCAAAGTCAACAGTTCAGAAACTCCTTTGTCCTCCTAAAAGAGTCTTTAATTTTTAACACAAACTTGCACTTAGGTATGCATGAACTTTGGTAAAATTCAGAGACATGTGTATAATAGGGGTGTAATGGATGGTGGCCACGCGCTCCATCTAATGATGTCAGGTTGTTCCGCAGGGCTTCTGATTGAGGAGGGCCTAATGTAAATTTAATTTGGAGTGATGTATGGTGAGGGGTGTGTGTGTGTGTGTGTGTGTGTGTGTGTGTGTGTTCACATATGTGTTGGGGGGGCATGTTAGAGGTGGCACTGTCTGAATATGTCTGCTGGGAGGTTGAGGCAGATTCAGTTTAGAGGGTTTTTTTTAAGGAAAGGTTGGGGACAGGAGCAGCTGGAAGAGTACCCACCACCCCAACCCTCAGCCCTCAGCCCTCGGCCCCCGGCCCCCAGCCTCATCCTTATGCTCTCCTGCTGCCCTGTGCTGTTGACAGAGCCTCCTTAACCAGGATTGATCACAGCATCCGCATGGTATCACACGCCATACCGGGCTACGCCACATTTACCCCCGACAATGTGGAGGGGAGGTGCCCGTTGCTCCTGGTCACCAATGGGAGGACAACATTCAGCTCTTCAGCGCTAAAGAGGCAGAGCGCTCCTTTTCATGGCATCCTCCTCTCCTCCCTCCCTCCTCCCTCCCTCCCTCCCTCCTTCTGTCCTGCCTTCCTCCTTTCCACCTCAAATGAAGTGAGCTAATGCTGAATCAATGTTTTTAGTGCCACTCATCATCGTCTCGATCATCCCCTTATTGTTTTTCATTAGACCAGCGGGATATTTATGGCTTGACTTTGAAGCATCCATTCTTCTGCTTGTTACAGCTGCTTGTTCTATTGGCATATATCACACGTGTGCATATGATAAATAATCTGTCACAGATTCTATCTTTTTTTATAGTTTTATCTTTGGAAAAAAAAGTTCAATAGGTCTCCAGAGGATAATGGTGATTTAAAGAAAAGAAACACAGACAAGTTCACAGACACACATGGTCATGTTTGTCTTTTTTCTACACTTTTTTTTTCATATTTTCACTCAGGCCACCACTTCACTCCAAAGCTTTCAACCTCGCATTAAACATCCCCTGCTCCCCTCACCACCCGAGTTTCAATTTTTATTATCCTTTGTGTTTAACTAAGCATTGAATGAACACTGAGCTAATTCCAAATTCCCTCTGTCATCATCAGTTTCTTGCTAAAACTGGCAAAGTAGGACGTCCGCTACTGGAGTGCAGGGCAGGCAGGCAGGCCAAATGAGTAGTGAACGGCATTCATCAGCCCAGTGGAAGCAGAGATCTGAGATCCAATTATATGTATTCATTAAGTGATAATGATATCATGGTCTTTTAACTGGGAAGAAAGGAGCGTAATTGAATAATAACAGTTGTACAATCCCAGAGGATCGCGCCCCCCATCTCTGCCGCAGTCACCCCCTGGGGGCCTCAGCCAGGGGGATTGATGGAATTCTATTACCCTCTGATAGATTTATTATGAAAGGCTGAGTGGACTCGCCGCGCCACTTTGTCACTCACACTAATCAGCATGATAAGGTTTTAGAGGGGGGCCCTCTTCAATGCTGACATGCACC
>NC_137921.1:55275359-55285359 GCF_963457725.1 Sprattus sprattus | reverse complement strand
ACACACTGAGAAAAAAAGTTTCAAGGAAGCAACTTCAAAAGCTCACAGCTGCTGTCTCTTTTAGTATTCATATAAATGTCCATGTGGGTATCCTTTTGAGCATGTGTGTTTGGGTTTCTGGATGTGTGTATGTTTGCTAACGAGTTGTGTCCATGAGAAGACCTGTGTGTATATGCAAATATGTGTGCATGTGATCTGTGTATGTGTGTTTGTGCATATGTTC
Organism: Sprattus sprattus; assembly: GCF_963457725.1. Classification (NCBI taxonomy): domain Eukaryota; kingdom Metazoa; phylum Chordata; class Actinopteri; order Clupeiformes; family Clupeidae; genus Sprattus; species Sprattus sprattus. The sequence goes on along the minus strand of NC_137921.1, from coordinate 55,285,136 downwards.
ATTTTCATGTGTGTGTGTGTGTGTGCATTCAGTCTTACACTTGTAAGTACATTATTTGTTCTTTTTCATGATGGCTGTAGGGTCTCTCTGTCAGTATGTCTCTCTGTCAGTATGTCTCTCTGTGAGTATGTCTCTCTGCATCTCTCTCTGCCTGTAGGTTTCTCTAGGCCTATGTAGCTGTAGCAGTGAGAGAGAAGCTGGAGGTGTCACCTCTAATAAAACATTTAGATCTGCTGGGAAAAGCATGTCCAGAACTGGCGACAAGGACCGGGGCTCTTTTGAAGTGAGTGATGACTGCGGAGGAGGGCAAAGGGAGCCATTGTGTGAGATCCCCCCCCCCACCACCACCCCGTCCTCTGCCTCGCTACCACCCTCAACCCCCCCTCCTCACCTCTCCTCCCACCGCATGGGGCACAGCCTTAAAGTCTCACAGTGGTAGCAGCCACTTCAAAAGCCCAACCATGAAAAGAGCTATTTGACCCTTGCCCACTACCAGCAGCTAAATTGGTAGATAGAGAATCAGGGTAATTTGTATCAACTCAATAAGTTACTATGTAGCCAAACAGGAAGGTCATGACTTCACACGGCAACTGCAGCCCCATAGCAACCGGACATCAATGTAACATCAGTTCTCAAAAACATGGGCCGCCCCCCTGCTTTAAGAAGAATGCCACTTGGTAAACAAGGCGCGATTGTGCCCAGACAACAGGGCAAATTATATCAGCGCTTATTCTGCATGCTAGCGGAGGATAACAAGGGGAAAAAAGAGGAAGTGGCTTTTTTTCTGGCACTAACTTGGAAAACTGCATATATCAGTCCCAGAGATGTGTCTGTGTCATGACAGAGGGATGAGATCATGGCCGGATGAGGCCAGATTGGAACCTAGAGGGGGCGGAGAGCCGGGGGTGGGGGGGAAGGGGGGCGTGTGGCTCTGTGGTCTCGGGGGGTCAGTGGTGTCTCTCTACCCCCATGGGAATGTCCAAAAAATGCTATTCCCCCCATTTCTCGGTTCAGTTTGCACAGCTCAACCAAAATGTTCTGCACGCTAAAATCAATGTTGCCATTGTTGAGCCAAACAGTGCGTCCTGACCATGGCCAATGCAAAGAATTCCAGAGGCCTGTTCGCAAAGAGCCGTTGGGACATACAGATTTGATTATGAGAATCACTAAGGTTGTTTTTCACCTCCTGAGAAGAAAGGGGCTCCTTGTTCACGGCTAGGACAATGGCGCTCCTAAGTGGCATGTGAAACTTGCTGAACCCCATGCAATAATTCAGACCTTTGATTTGACAAATGTTTTTGCGCCTTACACCACATTCGCAAAAATACCTCTTCTACCCCGGCCCGGCACCATGCAGGTGGCCTACAAACCCAGTCCTCTGCAGCCTTCTGCTGTTCTACACCCAGTCTCAAAAAGCCTGCCTTTAAAAAAAAAAAAATGAAACAAATAAGTATATAAAAGAATACAAAGCCAAATAAAACAGCTAAAGCAGGGCATGCCAGAGAGAGAGAGAAAAGCAAAAAAATAGAGTTGGGCACGTACATACAAGTTTGCCTATTTTCAGCTTTTGTTGTTTGAATTAAAATAAAGGTTTCCTTCTCCGCTGTCACAATCCATTAGCGGGCGGAGGAGAGCAGCTATCAGCCGGCCCGGCGGCACTCCCGGCGAGCCGAGTGAAGCTGACGGTGTGTGGAAACTAACACAGCCACTGTGCTGTGACCGCGTCACCTGCAATCAGCGCCACCGGCCGCACAGATTAATCGTGACAGTAGGCAATATTTCCAACATTATTAGAAGAGAAACCTAATATTTTGGGACATCAGGGATCCGGGTTCTGGTGTCCATCAAAGTGAGAGCCTTCATTTTATGCTCCTTGGATGGGTAACCTCAACACTTAACCCCTTTTAGATATTCCATCTCTTTCTCTCACTCTATCTCCCTCTCATTCCCTCTCTCTCTCTTTCAGTCCCCTCAACCAGACCGAACAAGGCTTAGTGTGAGATTTGAAATATGCTGTCAGGGAGGATACAATGCATCTATCCCCAATGCAATCCCAATCCCATTATGCCACATGTTTGGAAAGCAAAACAAGTGATTGTGCTCTTGTGCCTCTAAAGAACAGCGCAAACAGATAGTTTTTATTCACATCACAACAGAGCAAAGGGGCCAGGCATATTAAAAAAAAAAATGGCACAATTGAATGTTTGAAGTGTATTGTGCTGAAAGGATGATCAAATATGATTATGTTTATCTATATTTGTCTGTGTGTGTGTGTGTATGTGTGTGCGTGTGTGCGTGTGTGTGTGTGTGTGTGTGTTTGTGAGGGGGCTATGTGAGGGGGCTATGTGTGAGCATATATGTGTGCGAGTGTGTGTTTGAGTGTGTGTGAGCATATATGTGTGCAAGTGTGTGTTTGAGTGTGTGTGAGCATATATGTGTGCGAGTGTGTGTTTGAGTGTGTGTGAGCATATATGTGTGTGTGTAAAGTCCCAGCTTTCTTTTTTGAAAAGCCATCAAAAAGCCATGCAGTTTTGCTTTCAGCTTTCAGAGTGGATTTGTCAATTAACTTTCTTCAGAGTATAGATTTCTAGGAGGTCTCTCCTTTCTGTGGACAAGGCTTAATAAGATGGGGAGGCATGGTTGGTTAAATCCCCTATGCTGAGAGACACTGATTGGCTGTCATGTTGAAGTGTCCCCAGTGCACCGAGACATGATCAATGTCATCAGCTAACCCAAGTTTGCAAAAAAAACACCAAATGAGTAGAAAAGAACCTAGTTCAGGCTCCAATAAATGGGTTCTTAGGAATGTCCTCCTAACATCAGGTTCTATGCTGAGGAACATGTCAGTGTTTAAAGGTTTGATTATTTGTAAAAACACTTAACAGGGAGCTTTGAAAAAAAGATTTTTGTATTTATTAATTTAAATTGTGTTTAAGTGCAGATGATTTTTGCAGCAAGGTGACCTTTTGTGGTGAAGCATTTATTGAAACATCAGTTTAACAGCACAGCCCATTGGCCGTGTTATTTATCCTTATTTACACTCATCACTCTCATTGGTGTACTGCCGTTTCAGATGCATTTACCCAGACCAGTAGCAGAGTTTATTTAATTGTCAGGGCTATCAATTCGCCAATGTATCCATAGCAGTCGCTCTATTCATTGATCTGGGTGTCTTCCCCCGGCCTTGTGACTGAGAGTGTTCGGCTGGTGGTCTGTGTTGTGATGCCTGTGCAGGCAAGGCAGTGTGCAGTGGTGTGTGACTGTTCATTAGGGGGATTTAGGGTGTTTAATACACCATAGCAAAGCCCCATTTATTTAATTTGTAAGGCTCTGACATCAATTGTTGAGCTTCATTTGACTTGTCGCTGCATCAGATGTCAACACTGATTGGTTGGAGATGCTGGTGGTGTGTGTGTTTGTGTGTGTTTGTGTGTGTGTGTGTGGCTTCTGTTTTGGGGGGTCTGTGGAGTTGTTGCCTGGGAAACGCTCAGTGCCAATGAGAAGAAATTGAAAGAGAGTGCTCGACAGAGCGAGAGAAAAGAATGCATCTGTGCAATTTCAAAAATGCCTGGTAACTTTTGTCCCAAAAATGTCATCTGTATCCAAAATGTCTGTGTGACCCGTGCCACATTTTTCTGTTTGGGATGCACAATATGTTTATTATGGGAGGCCGGCCCGATGCTTGGGCCACACAGAGCATCCTTTAACACTCCACTGGCCTTTCATGTAAAACAGCCCCTCTCCCAAGCAGAGTTTAACTGACCCCCATTTCAATAAAAGCGGGACAAAAGGGTGGGTGTGTGAGTACCAATCAGACAGCAGCCCCTTCTATGCTGGAAAACATGACTTCACAGCGGCCTGTCCCGGGCTCGACCACTGGCCATTCATCCTCCCCAGCAGCCCTTAACCATCAGCCAGCCTGGAGATGGGAGTCAAATGGACAAACACAATAAGCAAAGGTCCGGCCACCACAGCCGTGGCCCTGTGTGATGACTCACAGCTTCAACATGCACAGTCACAATTAAATGTCTCTTTGTCACAGCCAGAACAACATCCTTGCTGGCTTGTTTTGCAAAGGCCCTGAATCCCTCCACTCACAGGTCACAGGCATAATTCACAGCCATCAATGTCATCCATTCAGCTTCACTTATGACAATCCCAGCCCCGGAAACATATCGAAGTTCTCCCTTGTTTTTTTTCTTCACGAGAAAGAGATAATTATGTTGTGAGGGGCTAATATATTCACACCCACTTGGTTCGAGTCGCATCACAAAAGATCCTGTGTTGGCTATTCTGGGCAGCTGTGCTGAACGGCCGAAAACTTGGAATCCTTTGTAGGCCGGAGGAGAAGTCGCTCTTTGTGAGTTTTTTATTGAGTATATTTTACCATACGCCCGCGCATAGGCAGCCAGACCTTTGGAAGTTGCAACAGGCTAAAGAAAGTTTGCATAGATTAGCAGAGTTATTGCAGAGCTGCAGCCCACGTTTGCGGTAATCAACCTTGTTCAAATGCAGAATTTGTCTGTGATATACAGCTAAATATGCAATCTCTTTCAAGTGAGTGAGTGAGTTGTTACACATTCTCAGTACCTTGTGAATTTCCTAGAAAACCTTCCCTCTTCTAGTGAAGGTTGATATGATATTTGTTGGATGAGCCTTCACAAAGAGCTATGTCAAATTTGTCTGATGAAAGGAAAGGGCATTTTGGTAATGGGAGGCGTACATTCAGTATCCTTTATTGATCAAGCCCAATATGTATGAGCAAATTCTATATCGTCCTTCCTGATTGATAGGTGACCTGATAGGTGTCTAGCATTATTTCACTGCCCTCTGCCTTCCATAGAAGAGGATCTTACCTAGAACACTCTGTATTAGTATAACAGACAGAGCACTTTGGTATCAGAAGAATAAATGCCCACTGACAATCAACACACATCAAGAATTAGCATACAGCTAAGATTAGCATGCATTAGCAGAATTTGAATGCTGCTGCAAGAGGCATTTAACATGCACATCTCTGCCAACCGCAGTTCAATACACAAGAGGAGGAGAGGGAGCACAAAAGTAACAATGTGAATAGCTCAGACAAATTGCAGTGCTAATACGTCTCCATAATAGATGTGTTTTCCCATGACGTTCTGTAACAATTTTTCTCTAATTCTATTAGCTTAATTAAATATTACTTCTAACACCTAACATTTTTCATTGTCTCCCCGCCAACTGTAATTCTCCAGAATCAGAGAGTGAATCAGAGAGAGAAAAAAAAATAGAATTAGTGTTCCCAGCACAGCTACTCAGTCTCACGCCACACCAACCCAAAGCAACAGAGATATGATTGTCATAGTCAGGCTCACATAAACAAGCCTTATCAACACCACAAGGCCACTTTCCATGACTGTCATTATGCACATCAGAACGCTTATATTCAAAATAATTTACCAGGATTTTTTCATTTTTACTTAGGCCTATATACTGCCAAAAACGGCTGTTAGAGGAAATATGTATTGCCTGGCCTCCCTCTCTATCTCTATCTCTCTCTCTCTCTCTCAGTCTGTCTCTCTCACTTACTCACTAAAGTGGGCCTCTATTTGTCCACAGTTGGTGGGCATCAGAAACCAGTTTCGCTGGCAATAACAGATGCAGACCTTGGCAGCTGACATGGCATGGCATGGCGTCTGAAACATGAAGATTATAGTGTAATATAATCAGATGCGAGCAGCACGAATGCACAGACCCAACATCTGTCCTCAACATTCTCGCCAAGGTGCCAAGCCAAGGTGTGATCCATACCACTCTCTAAGAAGACGTGAAAAGACCAATCACCCCTCATTAGCTAGTCCCACTAATTACATATCACTTTCTGCAGAATGTGACACTGGCAGGCCCTATACTTGTCGCGATGATTATTTTGAGGAGTGAATGGTTAGATTCCACATAAAAAGCATGTGGATGCATGTCACATGCCTCTCTTCACTTCCTCCTCCTTGATTCAGCTGTTATCACAGAGATACCATTTAGCTTTAGTTGAAGGAAAGGTAATATGATTAACTCCTCGAACCCATACTTGGGGTCAGATGGGAGATGGAAGCCTTTATTGAAGCCCTACTCATATGACTTGTGCATTTCCAATCTATTAAGGTGCCACAATTATGAGCCACAGCCTCCGAGTGCAGATTGTGAAGCTGGTTTTAGTTTAGAAGCATTCTACTTGCGAGACACAAAGCATGACTGATTTGAGTGCAGTAAGAATGGTTCATTGTTTTTATTTATATCTGGTGTGAGAATTGGTTTATTCATAGAATGAATGTGTATGAAAGTGGCACATGTGGTTTCAAAAACAACAAAAACGCAAACTGGTAACTCATTATCATCATTATTCTGTGTCTTCACAATATTTAGACTGGCATGAATACTTGGATACAATAAAAGACATGTTAAGGCCTTTACAGCGTAGCTCAGTGAAGTGTTGGTTTCTAGAGACTAAAAATGCTTATTCTTCTAATTAGATCAGAAGACATAAGAGATGTATGGGTGACGGAGGACTAAACAAGGTCAACACTTTCATTTTTTGTTAAATCAAGAGACTACTCGACAACACACGCTCAGTATTTGTTAGAGTTTGATTGCAGTAGACATATTCATGTGGAAATATTTTCTGTGACAATGGACAGAGTAGCTAACGTAACTGCCTATTGAGCTTTTGTTGACAAGCACAAACCTTTAACCCTTCCTGTATAGGACGTGGACATGGTCAAGGTCATGGTTTAGGTCCTTTAGAGTCACAGAAAGGTGTTTGTGGCTAAATCCTTGTACCCTATAAGAGCATCCTTGTTGCTCTTAAGCAGTTGTACTGTGTCAACCACGTGGCCTCTGCTCTCATTACAGGCATCAGCCCTAATTGTCTCCATAATGAAAGAAAAATGCCAGAGCCATTTAGGCAAAATGTTTGTCTTAGGCTGTGTCCATTTTATTGTTCGCCTTATTTCCTTCTATAAATCATGAGTTGAGCCCTGAGTCTCCATCAAGGAACACTCCCCTCTCTCTGCCCCGGCACAGGCTGCAGCCCACAAGCTCTGAATGGACGCTGTTACAGGCGCAGTAACAACAGTTGTTTGTGTTATTAACTATGAATGCCCCTCATGTATGAAATGTAGTGCTTTCCACTTAGGAATGTGCTGGTAAATTTGATGTTCAAAAGCAGCATGCTCTGGATTACTTCTCCGACAATTAGATGGCATTCCTGTTTTTTCCCCTGGTAATTGACGGGCAGCATCTGCCAGGAAGCATGAGAACAAAGAGCACACTTAAAGGGCCGTGCAGACATGGCGGGTCCCTCATTTAAACCCACTGAAAGGACCCACAGTCCTGCTCTCTTCCTCTAGGGTACCCACTAAGACCTGGGTTAAGCGAATTGTGAATGTCCTATCTGTAGATTGTATCTCATGTCTATTAGATTTCTTCCTCTTAACGAAAGAAAAGAGAAAGCAACATAAACAAAATACTTAGTAATCATGCAGATAAAGTCTCTTTGGAGAAGCTGGGCCGCGGTGCATGAGCATGGGAATCTGAGCCAGAGGTCTCCGAGGAGAAAGGCTGCCCGCAGAGAATGAGTCTCAGGCTGGGCTGCGGTGGCCGAAGGGGTGGGCCTGTTGATGGATCCACACCTGGAGCTGTGAAGAGCCTAATGGAGGAGCTAATGCCTATTTCCATTCTGGAAGGTCAACTTTGAGTCTTTCATTTTGCCAGCCCCTTGATCCACTTTGTCCTGCGTCTGTGCTTATTTTGTGTTCTGGAATCCAATTGAATGTAGTGAATGTGCCTTCACATGGCCAAGACGGAGGACGTGTGGTGGACTAATTTGTTGTCCCTTGTTCCCCCCGCATACCTGTGACAGATGTGCAACCATCAAACCTCCCAGGTGCACGTGGGTCTGGTTGAAAAGTGCACAAAAACACTCACAGCATTGATTGCTGTAAGTGATGTGTGTGTGTTTGTGTATGTGTGTATGTGTGTGTGTGTTTGTGTATGTGTGTGTGCCTATGAATAGCTAAATTCCTCTCGACCTCTCTGTCCTAGACACGGTGAAAGTAAAAATTGTATTTTGAGAGGGAGGATGAAACACACTGGGGGCTGGGCAGCTTGATGAGTGCTTATGAAGTGCTTTAATAGTGCAGCTGTGTTAGTACACAGCAGATATCCCACACTCGCTATCTTTGTTGCCTTAACTCCGATCCTAACTGGGTTGGGCTAATGCGATCAGAGGCCTCAGAAGGCACTGGTAAAGTACTTAGCTCTTGGAGTCTCAGCACGGCTTCAATGGTCTGCTTTCAGCAGACGCTCAGGATACATTTGTGTAGCAGAAGTGAGCAGGAATTAGGAAGAGGATTGGTAAAAACAACCCAGAGGCGAATGTGAACACCTTACAAGAGTTAGGAGTTCTTGAACGCATTGAGTCAAAGACAAGTTTAGGTGGTTCAGACACTTACAAATTCTCCCATTCACTTATTTTTCTGAAATGCCTCACTTTTAACACTCTTTAGTCACAGAATATGTGCTGTGTTTATCTAGACTGATCACCAGCGCAGAGGTCTTTTGAAGAGGTCCACCAGCAATGTTTGCTTTCTAATTCTCTCCCAGATGATGTGCTTTAGGTGGAAGTGGCTTGTCGTGTTTATGCTTCTAGTTGGCAAATAGCTCAGGTTTGCACATAAATACATTACTCTGCTAACATTAGCAAGAAAGAGAATGAAGGGTGCATGTTGATGCATCACATCATACATTAGAGTTAAAAAAAACTGTAAACTATTGTGATCAAGATTGAGTTCATTTCTGGTTGAATGACTGGAATCCATGAGTTGCATCATATGAACATTTTGCAAATTTTTGCTCAAAATATCAGTTTTGACTGGAGTGAGCCGCTGAACCATGCTGTGCAGCTGCAGGACCTCCCAGCGTTTTACTTCGATTTGTGTTGCATAATGAGAGCTTTATACAACCTGGAATGCTTGTGTTCTTTAACATAATGTTTGCATCAACTTATCATCCGTATCCTATAGGAGGACAACGAAGTTGGATGGATGATTTGCCTCTGCCTCTGCCTGAGTGCTACACGCTAAACGTCACATCTCCTTCTCATGTCATTGAGTGCTCTTCTTCCTCTCAATGAAACCATTGGCTTCCTTAAAGGCATGGGTCTCATTAGCACCATCTCATCATGAGGCCTCTCTAGCTAGTTACAGCCTCTTATCCCTAATGACATAAGGCAAGCTTTTTCTTGCTCTGTAAGCGTGATGCAGCCTGTGGACAAACAGGCCTTTGAGGCACTCCGACTTCAGAGGCGGCCCCCGGACAACATGGGCGGACATCAATCACAGAGTGTGTGCAGGAGATTACCCACCCGACTCAAGGGCGCAGAAAGCCCTTCAGATGTTGGCCACAGCCAAGCCAGGAGAGATGACCTGACGATTTTTTTAGTTTTTATTTGGTGAGTTAGCTTTTAAATGCATCTCCGTGGGACCACCAGCTGTGGAGCACTGGAGTGGGGTCTGTGTTAGTGCCCTGCTAGCCTGGGGGGCAGCAGAGCTGTGGAGCACTGGAGTGGGGTCTGTGTTAGTGCCCTGCTAGCCTGTGGGGCAGCAGAGCTGGCTCCCTGGGCTCTAAGGGCCTTGAGAAAGCCCTTAAGGACCTCATTTTCTCATTATGAGGCCACCACACAAACAGTGGAGCCTGTGTGGAGGCCCCAGTGTATCCCTCCAACCTCCGCCACGTCTGCATCAA
>NC_137921.1:55265359-55267859 GCF_963457725.1 Sprattus sprattus | reverse complement strand
GTTGATTACCAAAGTGACAGGAAACATGATTAAACAGGGAGAAGGTAATAGCGCGGCATTCATGCATTGACAACTTTGCTCTGTGGGGCTCTTGGAGGAGTTGATGAATGACACCATTAGGATAACCTCACGGCCCTTAAAGACACTCATCTTCTTCTCTTGTCCTTCACACTCGCTCTGGTTCTGATGTCTGGAAGCAACGTAGTGTGAGCATGTGTGATCATGGACACGTTGCCTCGGCGACTACATGTTTATGTAGGCTGTCTGTTTGTGTACTAATGTGTTTCTGTTTACCTGTGCAGTTCTTGTTAAACAGCTCTGTGTCATCATCATGTTACTATTGACATTAACAATGTCTTGTATGCTGATTGGTTTGACCAAATGGCCTCGGTCTTGTCGCGGTCCTGTTTTGTTGTCATCGCCCTTAGCAGTGAGTGCTTATGGCAAAGACGTCAACTGAAGTCAATTTGAGCTGGATATAGCCAGGGTACATTTAAAGCCGTAGTGCATGGCTGTCATGTGCCCCAGTGTGTACCCGGACGCTGAGCTCTGGTCTCCTCCTCTCTGTTTGGGCTCTTGGCACGGCCGGCCACCGTGTGAGTCTGGAGGGATTGCCACAGGGGGGTTTAGCTGATCAGGGAGCACGAGGAGCTGTAAACACTGGTCATTACAGGCAAGGCCCGCCATGCCACACTGGGCAAATGTTTGTCAGACCACCTCTGTAAACATGAACAACCCAGGGGGGTCAGCCAGAGGGTGGGCGACACCCAAGACGACCCAGTAATACCGCAGTCATGTCAACGGAAGTGTAAATGTATACCCAGTTTTCCTAGCAAGTCAACCTGGACGGAGGCGCCCTGGCATCTAGAGACTCCTGACACATGTCTCGGCCCCTCCACCCCTCAATCCTCAAAATACCCTCTGTATTTCCAGCTCTGCCCCCGCCCGCACCACCCCACCCCACGCCATCCCCTCCCACCCCACTCCTTAATTATTCCAGGGGACACATTTGAGAGGATAAGGTTCTCGTCGGGCATCAAGGGGAGGCACTTGAGTGGCGGCAGAAGGAAAATGTGAAAGGTGACGGTTGGCACTGACAACAAGATGGGTGAGGGTAGGGTGGCTGGAGCAAGCTCTGGTTTTGATCTCCCTTAGCTCCCGATCGACCCCCCCCCCATATTGCTTGAGACTTTCAACTGGCACACGTCCCCCCCCCCCCCCCCCACCTCCACCACCAACCCCGCCGCTTAACCCGCACCCGCAGCTCTACATGCTCTCTCTCCTCTTGAGCGGAGAGGAGAAAACCAGATGCAGCGCCTCAAGTGTTAAGCCTCTGCCCTGTGATGAATAACATTTGTATTTGGGGTGCTCACATCGCAGCTCTAGCATCCTGTATGGCAGCACTGTGGACTCAAGCCACCTGCCTGACTGTAAACAAGGTTAGCATGGGGGCAAACCTCATATCACTCACACGTAGGGAGTCCCTAGTGGCAAAATGGACGTACTGCAATTCTTTGCATGTATTCAGAAATTGAGGTACCGTAAGCCTGCGAAAAACAGAAATAGTTGAGTAATGTTATATTTATTGTTCTAACCCTTAAAGAGGAGGCTGGTCAAATGTACTGATATGATTTAAGAGTGACTAGGCTATCAGGGGGACTGGGAGTGCAGGTGCAGCTATGTAGTAACAAACCAGATTAGCTTTCTTTAACCAGGTCTACTAAGACACCAAATGAAACAGCTCAGTGGCTAAGAGAAGACTCTACCATAAAGAAAGTGCTTTGATGCTACCACTGTTGATGATGTTTTCACATGCTCTAATTCCTTCAAAACCATTTCCAACTTCTGGGATCTAACAGTTAAAATAAGTGAAAGGCAGAGCTGTGACAGACAGTTGACATTCTCTGAGCAACTGGTGGGTGTGTAGGCAGTTAAATATAAACACAGTTTGTGGCATTGATGATTTGAGACAATTTTTGGAAATAAAAGCTTGAGGGGAAGATAAATGATCTGAGGAGTAGCTTAAGTCCTGGAAAAAGCCAAGCTCCTCCTCTCTCAACATTTGTGCTTCCACTGGTATGAAAGTTTAAAAGTAAGTTGTACAAATGACCCGACTGGGCTCAAGAGATTCCAAATGGCAAGTCTAAGACGAACAACTCAGATTTATCACAGACGAGGGGAAACTTGAGTTGCAGGCTGTTACGTGAGATTTATTAGCGGCTGTATTTTCCTCGTGTCAACTGGTTTCTTAAGATGCAGCCACCATGTTTCACATGACCCCCCCCCCCCTTCCAATTGGCAGCTGGTGGGGAGTGTTTCGACACGGTGCTATTCCTGTGAGTGTGTTAAACACAACAGATTAAGACGTTTCGCAAACCTTCCGAGCCAGCATTAGGCCACTTATCTTATTAGAGTGTCCCCTCTAAAGCACCCCATATTCTCCCCCTCTGCGCCTCGCCCTCGCCCCCCGCCTCTCAGCCCTCGCCCCTCGCCCTGCTGG
>NC_137921.1:55242859-55260359 GCF_963457725.1 Sprattus sprattus | reverse complement strand
TTTAAAAACGTCAACTACCACCTCTACCATTCCTGGCCCCAAGGTGTGTGTAAGGAGTCCAAAATCCTCATTTGAGCACACCTGGTTGGCGAGGTGCTGGAGCTGTTGTCTGGAGGAAAAGATAAAAACATAAATTCAGGATAAATAATGTCTATTATACCTGTCAGAGCCCAGATATAGGATGTGGAATATTGCAAATTACTTGAACTCCGTGGCTCTCCCTGTGGCCACAGTGGGGTCTAGAGCAGGCAGCATGGCCACTTCTTTAAAATCAATGCTCCCGGCAGCCAGAGCACCGACAGAGGAGCACAGGTCCTTGGCTTCGCCTTAACAAAAATAGGAAAGACAGATCATGACACGAACACAGTATTAAATTCAGATTTGATGCACATACCAATATGACAGTGCAACACTTATTGACACTGGGGTGTAATAGTTTGGAGCTGGCTTTCTGAAGTTCTTTCTTGATATCAATTTATGTAAAAAGTGCCGTTACAAGAATAGTGTGTAGAATTGAACTGTACCCTCTGACAGCTTTGAGCAAAGTGAGGTGACTCTGGTCACTGGGGACGGAGTCACCCCGACCTCCTGCAGCTGCTGCCTGAGGTCCCTCTTCTTATTCTTATCAATCCTCAGGAGAGCAGTGAGGGTGTTAATGGACATGCTCTCAGGAGGAACAGTCCTCCTACTGATCTCCTCCACCGCTATCTGGTATCTTTGTAAATATAATTTCTGAGATTCACACTCAAAGTCAATGTTTCAACAATATGATTTGTAACAATCATATTAGGATTTCATGTTCTTTACATATGTGACTGGTTTTCCCAGATGTTTTCCATCACAAATGGAGCATCAGGGCTGGATGGGGCAGTAGGGCTTGGTGGAGCAGCAGGGCTGGGTGGGGCAGGAGGGCTGGATGGGGTTGGGGCTGGGGCGGAGGCTCCACCAACCAGTGGTGACTGGTGGAAAATTAATGATTTTGCAGATGGCCCTATAAAGTCACAAGAAGTAACCAAATTTGCTATGTGAGTAGATGGACGTAGGTGAACTAGTGTTATAGTACTCGAGTCCAGTCTAGAGACCATTTTCTGCTTTCTCTGTCTCGTCTCTGACTGGAACCTTCAAAAGACTTGGTCTTGACTTGGTCTCAAGAAGGAGTCCTCGAGACCAACAGATTTGATTTAAGTTCAAGTTAACAAATATATCCAATTATCCATTATCCATCATTAAAAATCAATTTAAATAAAATAAAAAACATAGCAAAATGTTGATGGGCATTATTTGAAAATGACATCCCATGGTGCTATACAAAGACTTTGCCTTAAGTCAGTGAATAAATTCATAGTTTTTGTAAATTAGTAGATGGACAAAGGAAGTGGGTTGATATATGACTCCCCCCATGGAGAGGGCATGGATTGCTGTTCTGCCAGTACATGGCAAGATAAAGAATAACTTACCACCTTTTGCCACCTGCAGGGCCTTACGCTTCCGTCCTACTGTATAAAGACATTGCAATTAACAAAGTATTTTTGGGGGAATTATTCTAGTCATTGTTAAATGTCAGTGTGTGAGAGTGAGCTTTTTTAGTCATTAAAGTAGGTCTAGGTTGAACCTTACCCTTCCTGGGCGCCATTTCTTCATAACTGAAAGAGAAAGGCAATATGAGTGTGATTAGTATTATCAAATAATGTTAGGCATATGCAATGTTGAAAATAATCTGGCAGATTTATTCAGGAGGCCTATCTGTATGAGGAGGCATGAGGACAATTTAACTTTATCACTAAGGGATATCATGAACAATACAGGTATCTAAAACCAATTGACTGCCTGAGAGTTACCCTTATTCCAAAGCAGCCTGGAAGTCAACCAGTCTCATCATCGAGTGCCTCACAGGCACCCAAAGCCAATTGGCTGCCTGAGAGTTACCCAGTGTTAGTAAGCAACCTGGAAGTCAACCAGTCTCAACATCAAGTGCCTCACAGGCACCCAAAGCCAATTGCCTGCCTGAGAGTTACCCAGTGTTAGTAAGCAGCCTGGAAGTCAACCAGTCTCAACATCAAGTGCCTCACAGGCACCCAAAGCCAATTGCCTGCCTGAGAGTTACCCAGTGTTAGTAAGCAGCCTGGAAGTCAACCAGTCTCAACATCAAGTGCCTCACAGGCACCCAAAGCCAATTGGCTGCCTGAGAGTCAACCTTATTCCAAAGCAGCCTGGAAGTCAACCATTCTCAACATCGAGTGCCTCACAGGCACCCAAAGCCAATTGGCTGCCTGAGAGTTACCCAGTGTTATTAAGCAGCCTGGAAGTCAACCAGTCTCAACATCAAGTGCCTCACAGGCACCCAAAGCCAATTGGCTGCCTGAGAGTCACCTCACAGGCATCCAAAGCCAATTGTCTGCCTGAGAGTTACCCTTATTCCAAAGCAGCCTGGAAGTCAACCAGTCTCAACATCGAGTGCCTCACAGGCACCCAAAGCCAATTGTCTGCCTGAGAGTTACCCTTATTCCAAAGCAGCCTGGAATTCAACCAGTCTCAACATCGAGTACCTCACAGGCACCCAAAGCCAATCGGCTGCCTGAGAGTTACCCAGTGTTATTAAGCAGCCTGGAAGTCAACCAGTCTCAATGTCATTTGAAAGATAACCACTAACCATTAACAATCACTAAAATACATATCTACAGTAATTACTCACTTAAATACATATCTACAGTAATTAATCTTACTTTATAGGCTTACTGTTACTTAATGTTTTAACCAGATTTAGCTAGCTAGCAGGTTGAAATAACATTACCACAGCTAAAATTAGATTTAGCTAGCTAGCAGGTTGAAATGAAATTACCACAGCTAAGATTAGCATAATCTATCTTTATGTTAACATATTGCATGGTAAAGATAACATTAGCCGGCCCATTTTATACAGTGATTAATCTACAGTAATAAATCTTACTTTGTAGGCTTACTGTTACCTAATGTTTTAACCAGATTTAGCTAGCTAGCAGGTTGAAATGATATTACCACAGCTAAGATTAGCACAATCTATCTTTAAATATGGTTAACATATTGCATGCTAAACATAACATTAGCTGGCCCATCTTACATGTACAGCCCTAAAGCAAACACAATTAGCCATTTCATGTTTAAAATAGAAATATATTAGCTACATACCTTTGTAAAATGGGAGCTTTCACTCGTTGCAGAGAGGTGGAATGAAGTTGGAGCTGGAATGAGAGCACTATACAGAAAGTTTGAATTTGGGCTTCAAGTATTTGGATTGGACCAGAGCTTTGGGGGCGGAACCAGAGGTTTGGAGGTGGGAAGCACATTGATTGGATAAGAGTTTTGGGGGCGGAACCACCTTCCAGGCAGCCGCTACCTGGCAGTCGAAGTTGAGGGCTCAAAACACCATTGAGCGTGAGAGAGAGAGAGAGAGAGCTGTGCTGTTTAAAATGATGGTTAACAAATTAAAGAAATGAATCAACAATGTGTCCTTCTTTACCCCGTACACAAAGTGCTCACCACAGGTGCGCATGCACTAGAGGTAGTTTATCTCTTTACATAACTGTAGTGCAGAAAAAAATTAAAACACTTTTGGGTTTTTTACAGACCATGTCACTAATCTGTAAAATATTAAGCACAACTGCATTTCTCCACTCGAGTGACAGCCATGTGCTCACACAGCCCTGAACACATTTGGAGCCCCGTCTCCAAAAACGATCTGAAACATTACCTAAATGGCTGGCAAGCTGGGCCCGCAGAAGAAATACTAATCTGTGTCAGATAGGGGCCTAGAATTTATGACATACCATCTGTTCTTCAGCAGGCAGCCCTTGAGTGTGCTTCCACTGTTAGCTCTCGTGAAGAGCTCCCTTTTTCTGTGCACTAATCACTTATCCTAACAGGAATTAGCTTTGACTTCTCTCTCACCAATAATGTTTTCCACTCCTGTACTCATTTGAATTAAAAGCTCATCAATTAACTTACAATTTAGGCTGAGTAATATCTAGTTAAATTACATGTTGTTTTGTAATGAGAAACAACCAACATTACCATATTTGCACACACAGAAAGGGATGTTGTTCTTTCGATGCTGTGTTATGCTATGAATCATCGTGGTTAATGGAATAGCTTAGTGTTGTTCTTAAGTTTCGGAACATGGTGACAAACCACCTGCTTGTTTTACTTTACAACTTTACTAACGTACATATACATACCCCCAATAAAATAAGAAAACAGAGGTCAAATAGATTCCTTTGAAACCAATAGTGTCTAACAAACTGAAAACCTTCGGAGTGAGATGCACAAACTTTTCTTGGAGGGTTCCATCCAATCCATCTGTCCAAACAAGTTTATTTTTGCATTCGTCTTGGCCGGTCCCTCCCCTAGGCCTAATGATGTGTAAGAGCGTTTGATGAAACGCTAAAGATTTCCCATCTCCTAAAACAGTAAAAGGCTAATTGTGGGGCCTGATTTAGTGCTCAGGCTTTTATGTGGGAGGCATCTGTGGCCTCTCCTGGCCAAGCCACAGAAGAGACGTATGTTATGATCACGCTGTCAGTGAAATCAATCCTTATCAATTTTAAAGTTCAAATTTTTATTTCATGACTTTCAGGGGACTGGCCCAGCCTGAAAATGACTATTTCATTCATCCTTTTCTGGTGCCTTCCATCTGGCTCCATATTGATTGTCTCTTTTTCCCTCCCCGGAGGGCGGGGGACGGTGTGGAGGGGTGTGTGTGGTGGCGGCTGAGGTTGCCTGAAGATGTAGTTGAGTTAAATAATGCTAACTGCACCAGTGATCTGTCTCAATATGTCTCGGATCCTCCTAACGAGCTGCAGTAATTGTCATGTTCTGTGTGTGTGTGTGTGTGTGTGTGTGTGTGTGTGTGTGTGTGTGTGTGTGTGTGTGTGTGTGTGTGTGTGTGTGTGTGTTGTGTGAGTGAGTGTGTATGTGCATTGTGTGTGCGCTGTATGTGTGTGAAGACAGAGAAGGTCAGCTCAATGATTGTGCAGCTGCTACACAATGCTAACATACATTTACTCAAAGCCTGGAAAATCTTTCCTCTTGCTGAGTTTCATATTTAAGGTATTTGAGCTGTGGAATAAAAACACAGATCATGTGAAAGAAGAGACACAGAGCGAGGGAGGGAGGGAGGTGGTGAGGGAGAGATACAGATAGACTGAGAAAGGAGAAGACTCTCAGTTTATTCAATCCAGGGAGAGGCTAACACATGTGTACTGTATGACAGAGCGTCTGGGCCGCTATGCAAAACCCTTTTGGTTTGCGAGGGCTGTCTGTGCTTCAGCCTCAGCAGCAGGGCAATCTGATTGTCACCCCCGGCGAGGGGAGAAGCCTGAATTCAATCACGCGGTGACAAGGTGAGGGAGCAAGAGACACCCTGTGCTCCATCTCAGCCTCCCTGTCAGGAAACATTTTGAGGGAGGGAGTGGTGAAGATACCTCAGTTTGTGGTGTGTGTGTGTGTGTGTGTGTGTGTGTGTGTGTGTGTGTGTGTGTGTGTGTGTGTGTGTGTGTGTGTGTCTGTGTGTGTGTGTGTGTGTGTGTGTTTATGGGTGTGTGAGAGCGGGAATGAGAGGTTAAGATGGTGTCTCAATGCCTCTCTGCTTCATACATCAAACCTAGTAGTGACCAGAGTCACACACAGCCCTCAGGTAACAGGACTCTCAACCATAGAGGCAGAATAACATGCCAAAGACAGAAGGGGCTACGCATCAGATCTTTCAAAACATCACCCCTGTGGGGTGGTTTCCTCACCCCTGGGTAACTGAATGTGTTATTAATTCATCTGTATTTTAACACTGTCATTTAATAAAACATGATTAACCTTGAGACGATTACAACGAGATAATTACAATTTTGGGTGCTGACTTAAATTAACATAAAATTCGTTAGTCATTTAGTTTAAAGATATTTTCAGTTCTCGAAGTAAAAATATCATTGTCATACAAATTAATGAGCATGTAAATATCAGCAATCAGGAAAGGCTATAACAACGCAATGCACATTGACTATGCAGTTTAATTATATTTATGGTTTGTTGTATCAAAGAAAATCTACTCATTGGTTGTAGTTATATAGTTATTGTTAAGGTATTTAGCTGACACTTTTGTCCAAAGCGACTTACAAAACATTAGATTAAAAAAAACAGGAAAAGTTAAATTAATATTAAGTATCATTTAAAAGTAAAACCACCAATTTATAAAATGATGTATGTGTATAAGTATAATAATAGTAATAGTAATAGTAAAAATAATAATAACAAAAGTATGGTTATGTAATGTTTATGAAGTATGCACCAAACAAATTAACTGATTTTATACATGTTGTTTAAAAAGGTGAGTTTTTAGACGCTTTTTGAATGTACCCAGGCTGTTGCTGGTACTGGACGTGTCATCGGTGCGGCACAGGTTTCTGTGCAACAATTTTGGTAGCAACTTTGTGTCAGATAAACATTTAAGACTACAGTAGTAAGGCAGTGAGTGAGTGTGTGGGGGGAGGCCGGTGGTAAACTAATGTTCCTGCGCTAACTGCCCACTAAGTGGGTGGGACAAGGATGCCATGACCCTGCTGGCCTCCCCACCAGCCCTGCTAACAGCTTTGGCCCCAGGGTCAGCCCAATTTCCCCTGTGCTGAGTGGTCATTACTGAGCAGCCTGGTGATAAATGCTCACGGCTGCACGTGGCTGCGTTGCCGCGGCGCTCATCGCCAGGGAGGCCAAGCCTGCACCCGTGGTGAGGAATAGGAGACTGCGTGCCCGTTACGTGGCTGGTTACCTAGCAACGCTATACCTTAGATTTTTCCAACTTCAAGCAAACATCCACCAAACGCACTCTTTTACACATATAGAAACAGTCCTCTTGACTTTTACGCCAGTCTCTTTCTCTTTCTCTGTCTCTTACTTCTAGTTGTTTGTTTTCTCTCAGTCTTGCTCTTTTTGTCTCATTCTCTCTCTCATTGTCTCAGAGGCGAGTGCCGTTGAGACAGGGGTGAGCATCAGGAGAGAGAAGGTAAAAACACATAAGAAATACGGAATCCTATGGTGTTGGGTGATCCTCTAGGATCCTCCTCAATCCTGGCTAAGTGGCTGAAATAATGTATTTCTGACCACACACTTTCCAAACAGATTGACCACCCAAAGCTCTCTATTAAACCTACTATGCTCTTGCAGCGTGGGGCCTCCCAAACACAACTCTGTGAGACAACTTGGCGACAGCCGCGTAATTCAAAGCCTTAAAATACAGAAGCCAGTAAACACCTTTTAAAGCAATTAGATGAGTCCACCTGGTGCCTGGGTGTGCATGTGAGGTAATGTAAATAGATTTACTTTGATAAAATTATGGTTTAAAAAAGGGTGTATGTATTTGCTTGGCATGGCAGGGTAAACAGCGAGTGGCATTGTTGCAGCATTGTGCTACAGAGCGGGTGATGAGGGGTAATAACATTAGACTGAGGTGTATTAGAGAGTGGTGATAGAGTGCTGTGGGATGCTCTGGTCAATCCATTCAATAAGGACAGAGAGGGGTCCTCAGATCACACCAACCTTACCTCTCATGGCCTGAAAGGACCTCGGCTTAACATCAGAACAGGTTTGTGTGTCTGTGTGTGTGTGGGTGTATACGTGTAGGTGTGTGTGTATGCTATATTTAAGTGTAATGTTTTCATAGTGTATGTGTATATGTGAATGTGGGTGTATACACATTTGTGATTATTGTGTCTGGGAGTGCATGTGAGTCTGTGTGTTCTGTATTTGTAATGTATGTAGTGTGTAGTGTACAATGTATGTGTACGTATGTGTGACAGAGGGCCTGGGGGAAGCTCCCTTATAGGGGTTCCATAGGCACATGTCTCTGTGGTAACAATGCCACACCCAGGGAAGCCAGACTAACCAGGAGAGACAACAGAAGCCCTCTGGTGTGTCAGCCTCCGGTAGGTCTCTCATAGAGGAGGCTATGGTTAGACAAAGCCTTCATGTCTGTTTACAAAACAAAGAATATCTTCCATCCACAGACTTTCACTGACGCACCAATGTAAACTGCAACATCACGCACACACTCACAAACACACACACACACACACACACGCACGCCACACACACAGTCACCAACACTGTGATCTTTTGTGTGTGACGCCAATTTGGTGGCGGGGCCTCCAAAGCATTTATAGTCCTGGGATTTTGGAAACGGTGTGCTGTAAACAAAGTGACAAAAAGGGGAATGGAAATGACCCTAAGAGACATCTCTGACTAAATGTTTTCCTTAACAACAAACATACAGCACCAGCTGAGGTCAGGCGGGTAGCACCAGCACGTCAGACTGGGGGCACCGGGAGGCGCCCGTCCGCCTGGGTGGTGCCAGCGTCAGGCCATGTGGTTAAGCCACTGCATACACACACGCTCACACACACACATGGGCACACACATACACACACACACACACACACACACACACACACACACACACAAACACACACACACACACACACACACACACACACGCACACACACACACACACACACACACACACACACACACACACACACATACACACACACACACACACACACACTCTAACCCTCTAACACAGACACATGCACATAATCAGTTGCACGCATACACACAGGCAGATACACTAACACACACAAATGAGTGGCTGCTGGTCCAGAGAGGGCACTGAGGTGCAGGACAAAGGGGTCAGGATGAGGATACAGTTTAATACATTTCACATTGAGTGTTATATTTCATATTTAAGGCCTTTGGATAGTGTGATTCAATAGCCGGAGAGCTCCAATACAAGCAATTTTACAAATGAATGACTATACGAGTACAAACATGCAAGTTATTGTCCTAAGCCAGGAGGTTGAGGTTGAGGTTGACCTGTCCCCTAGGCCTAAAGATGCTTTAAAGAGAGGGAGCAGTTTTACAGCAATGAACCATTCATCAGAAGGATGGATAGCTTGTTTCAGCAGTCTATGTTATGCTAAGACAAGAGTTAGCACCACTGAAGAAATTAATCTTCCATAGTCTGAAAACTTCTACTAAGCAAATCACCCCTGATCGAGCCTACATTTTAATACATCCTGCCATTCATTAACCACACACACCATTCAGGACTGATACAGAATGGGCAGGATGGCAGGGATTTTATACTCAGACTCAACACACAGGGCACACAGGGCAAGGGTGGACAAAGATGCTAATACACAGGGTAAACTACACCAGGGCTTTACATATAACACACAGACTAAAGGGCATCATAATTACATACTAACACTAACACAGGCACATTCTAAATTTGAGCATTAATCACAGAAGTTAAAATGACAATGAACACACAGAATCACGGGAACTACATTACAACACGTGCCCCCACGGAAGGACAAAAACATACTGGCACACTACATAGCCCCAACCAAGCCAGTTGTCCCCAGTGACCCAGGCTTGTTATACAAGTCTCTCAAGTGCTGGGGAAGTTGTTGTCTTATTTTGAGAGCCTATGGGATGCTTCAGCTACTTGGGGCGATGGGAAAGGGTTAGGCTGCACAGTCTCAGTCTCTCTGTACCCGTCTGAGTGAACTAGTGAAAGTGCTAGTCTGTCTCGGTGGAGAACCACCAATCAGCCAACTGGCTGTACCCTATAAACAATATCAGACAGTTTCGTTAACACATGGACATGGCTCACCAACTTAGGTGAGACTGCCTTTTTATGCTCAGGACAATGAACCCATCCTTTATCTCTTTATCTTCTTGGCAGCAGGTATCATATGCCTGCATCTGCCGAGCTACAGCCTCTCCTGCTCGGCTAGCTTGTGGACACTAAGTCCACCGCCATGTGGAGCTCACATAAAAGATGCATGAGCACAATTTGTGTCGCTACCCTCTGTCGTTCCCTGCTACTGGGAGGCTGGGAGCTGCTGCCGTTATCACTCAGGGTGGCAGCTTACACAGCAGCCGCCTCTGAAGTTGCTCCGCCTCAACCTTGGTGGTTGGCTGTCGGGACAGAGTGTTTGCATGGGCATGAAGGTGGCCCACTTAATGGTGGATCTTAAAGCCATAGCCTTGCAGAGTCCTGAGCCACCTAGCCAGCTGCCCCTCCAGCTCTATGAAGCCGAGCAGCCAGGTGAGAGAAGCATGATCATTGGGCAGCAGGAACCGTGTTCCATATAGGGAGGCTCCGGAGAGGTTCATTCCCACGTGAGCCCCAGGTCACTGACGTCTGTTTTGAGGATGAACAGTCCCTACGGGTCTGGGAGTGCCAGAATCAATCAAAGGCAGCAGTGTGATCTTCAGCCCATTGGAGCGGCTAGCCTTTCTGTGCCAGGTGATGCAGCGGGCAGGCAGTGGTAGTATGACACCAATATGACTGCTGGTAATATTACGCCAGCTTCTCAGCTCTCTGACGCTACGGGAAATGGGCCAGTCTCACACCGCTGCAGCTTTCACAGGATCATTAGACACCCCTGATGCACCGACCACATGGCCCAGGAACGCTGTCTCTCTCTGGAACAGATGACATGTCTTTGGGTGCAGACACAGGCCAGCTCGGCAGATGGCTTTGAAGATCTCCTGCAGGTTAGCCAGGGTGTTTTTGAGGTCTGCAGCGTGGAAGGATGGGATCCGACTGAACCAGGGTGATGGCTGACCCCAACAGGTTAACTTAGGCTCCCAAGCGGTGATGCACAGAACACATGTTATCCAACCTGGACTTGCAGTGGTCCCCCGTTGTTCACTAGGTCCTGGCAGGGTTGACCATCAGGCTGGCAGTTCAAGTTCAGTCCTTTAGAGTGGCCAATCCGTCCAACCAGTGTGCATCGGCCTTGGGGAAGAACGGCTGGAAACTGAAGCGCCGGTCCCTTCTCTGCACCACTCCACTGTCATTTCCTCTGGTTGGGTGGCTCTGGCTGTCGGTGCTGGAGCTGGACAATCGCGGACCACATGAACAGACCCACTAAACTGGGTGCAGCGGTTGGTTGATTAGGGGGGCTGGGGTAACAACATCTAGATGATGGAGATTGTTTCCACTGGTGCCAAGCTAGAGGCAAGGCCAGTCCTCTTATCAAATCAGCCATTTCATATAGCCATGCCCACCACTGCACAGCCATCTCGCTTTCTCCCACTGTGCTAACCCTTGGGTATATGTTCATAGAGTTACTGTGCTGTGCCATCTCTACCACCATCTCCCCATCATACACAGAGCAAAGGTTTTCTGACCAAGCGCTCGCCCGGGCTAAGACTTCTAATTGGGCACTGAAAGCCTCCTAGTCTGATTTGCCATCATACTTCTGCCTTTTAATGCTGACTGGCTTTTACAACCCATGGGCGCCTCCATATTTGTTGATGTTCATGCCAGAAGCTTGACTCTTTCTCCGGCTGATTTTGCATCATCCACGCAGGCTTGCATCATCCACGCAGGCTTGCATCATCCACGCAGGCTTTCCTTCTCCTTCATCTGCTGCAGGCTGTGGTGTAGTCTGTAGTCACTCCTGCCTTGTTGGGCTGGGCTCACTGTACTGCCTAGTTCCTCGTCTGGGCTCAGCTGCAGCTGCAGTTCCTGGTTCCTGGAATGGTAGCGGCGGCCAGTTGTTCCCCTGTTGTCCCGGGCGGGGTGAGGTGGCTGCATCGGCTGTTCCTTCATGTTGCTGAAGGGGCGGGGACATGGACAGGTCTTGCCCCATAAGGGGCTCTTGGAACCCGTGCCCCTCCTTGCTGCAACTGGGTGATCAGGTCCTCGATATCCCTTGGCGTGGCGCTCCATCAATATATAAACTCAAACACTTGTCTTAGGTGTCTTGCTATTTATTATCTAACGCAATATTTTGGGAATGTACGACAGCAACTAGCATTGGAAGCATGTTGCAAGGGGTACATTGTTGATTTTTGTAATAGTGTTGCAAGTAAAATAGTTTTCTTGACATCCCATACATGTCTATGGCTGTTTATGTTATGGTTATGTTTGATTCTGCCACTCTTCGATGCGAGAATCCTTTTTTATTCATGCTGGACATTGACTGAAACAAGGATACAGAGGTACATTTTTGTTAGTTTCATCAGCTGTCATGCTAATGTTAAAGTGGCGTCTCTGTTTATTTCAGGTGGAATTTGGAAAATGTACAGTTACTAAGTAAGTTACCCGTAATAAGTTTGGATTATTATGTTTGGCTTGGCACTTCACTAAATGTTTCTAAGTGCCTAGTGCTGCATTCAGCGATTCTCTCGGCCTTGGACTGGGTAATGCCCCTCTAAACAAAACTGTCATCACTAACACACAGGCTTACATGTCAACATATTGCAAATACAAACGCATGGCTTCCTAATGCACAGGTGCTATACATGTTCTGTTTATGTGTTCATTAAAAGTGACAAACCACTGCATGGAACAGTGGCTAGTAGACTGCGGCTTGATTACTTGCTTTGGGTGACTGCACCTCCACACTCTCCCAGATGGTACCCCATCATAGCAGGGTGAATAGTGAAGGTCTGTCTAGCAGCATGGCAGAATGCCAATCTCATACGGGCACCAGAGAAACAGGCTGACCTCTATAATGGGTTCAGCCTATCAGACAGTTTGGCATGTCAGCATGGTCCCCCTAAATGCAGCATGACATAAGAAAGCTCATTCAGGTACATTGTACATTTTTTGTAAATCTGTAATTACTGATCCCAGCACCCAAATCCCCTCCCAACTAAACATCCCAGCACCTGTTTTTAATATAGACTGAAACTACGTGATGCCAATCCATGGCTAGATGTTTAATGGAGAGTTTGTTGTCAAAACATGACAGATAGATTGTGGGATCAAAATGTCGAATTTTGTAAATTGTAAGATTTTAATCCAGTATTAGGATCTAGCAATTCTGTTTTAAGGTGTATGGGTTAAGATAAAGGTGCAGGAGGTTAGGAATACAATAAAACCTGCTTATTTCAGGTGTTTCACTAAAGGTGAAGCTTCATGTACCAGAAGCCTTGCAACAAGTCTGCCTTAGGTCCATTGGATGCTGACATACTTTTCCTATCAGGAGTTTTCAGATTTCAAAATCCCCATGGATTTTTCTATACGTGGAACTGAAAATCATACTTAACAAATATATGTACACAGCTCAAAAGTACAATGGATGAAGTTTAGATTGTTGCTATCATTTTTTTTCAGGGGTTGTACATTTTAAGATATGATATGATGCAGATTATAAAACTTATTTAATATATAATAGTTCTTATATTATTATATACTACTTATATTATTATTTCTAGAGATATTGCTATCCCACACAGAGAATGAAATGACTTTGCACTCAGTTAGGGGCCAATGGGTGAGAGCATCCTCCCTCTATTCTAATACACAACAGAGTATCAGAGTCAATTAGAAGAGACTACATTCACAGCACAACTAACATTAAACACCTTCACCCACCTTCACCACCTACACACACACACACACACACACACACACACACACACACACACACACACACACACACACACACACACACACACACACACACACACAACACACAAACACACAGATATATTGACTTTGGAAGGTAGAGAAGACATAAGAACTTTTGATGTGTTTGCATGTTGTTATACACAAAAACACACACACACACACACACACTCTCACAGGCACAAAAGTGTGTAGAAAACAGATTGTCAGTGAAGTACTGCAGAGTCTGCCAGATTGCCAGTGATGTATTGGGAATCACTCTGCCACTAATTACCTTAAATTAACAGTAGAGCTTAGTGTGACAGTTCACGTAACTGTTTTTTTATCCGATTCAGATGAATGGGTAGGGGGAGTTGCTTGAAGGATGCTGTTGACGATCCGATTGTTTGAGAACATGCCGCAATCAATGTTTCCCTCCCCCATGCCGCACTTTTCCCTCTCTCCATCTGTGAGGACGTGAGAGGGCATGGACACAACTAAGCCAATTAAGATGTACCGGGCAAACTTCACAGTGGGCTGTGTGCATGTGTGTGAGAGAGAGAGAGAGAGAGAGAATCCGGAGCAGATGCTGTTCTCTTATAATGTCTCTGTTCATTAATCTCTTATCAGGTGTGTTGACAGGTTGTGACACATGCAGTTATGCAGTTGTACTGTCACCAACAAACTATTTTGATGATCAAAGGTTCCCAGAAAGGTTTTATTCTTTGAATAGTTAAATCGATGTTTTTGATTACAATGAACATTTTTTGTCTCTTTGAGTCTCGAAATTTTAACAGTATTTTTGTGACATGCAACTGAGATAGACTTTGATGTCCAATACCGCAGAGCCTCTGCTCTTTTGTATAGGTCACACAAACGTGTGTAGTGCCTAGTCCTGTCCGACAAGGACAGCTTTAGCAAAGACTCACACACACACACACACACAGACACACACACACACACACACACTCTCGCACACTCTCGCACACTCACACACACACACACACACACACACACACTCTCGCACACTCACACACACACACACACACACACACACACACACATACACACACACAGACTTGCACCAGCATTCTGGCTCAACCATACACTGTTGCTGGACAGCCCTCCCACACCAGAGGACCCCCAGTCTCGGTCTATTTAGTGAGGTTGGAGGCACAGAGTCGACTCTCCGCGGGGCGGCTGAAGAGAGCTCAGGGAGGATTTGTGGGTCTGCAGGAAGGACCAAGAAAAATGTTTTCTGATAAATTATTCACCGTCTCACAATCTCTTTTGGGCAGAGTGTTGCATCTGCAAGACATGACGTATAACACCTTCATCTCTCTCTCTCTCTCCCTTCCCGTTGCTTTCTTTCTTTTCCCCTTTTCATTCCTTTCCTACCTTCTCTTCTCTCTGTTCCCTCTCTCATTTCCCACCCCTTTTTTCCCTCTCATACTACCCTTCCTTTCCCTCCTCCCATCTCTCTCTCTTCCACTCTCTCCACCAGGTCTCTTAGCCTCCAGAGATCGGCTCAGCGCTCAAGCAAGCAGCTGTGGATAATGGTGGCAATTAATAACATGTCATATTCCAGCACACACCACCAGGGGTTGGGATGTAGGGAGCGTGAGTAAGTGCACAACTGTCGGTGCCTGTATATGTGTATATGCGCATCTTGCTGTTTTGATTGGATATGTGTGTGGAGGTGTGTGTGTCTCTTTGTGTTCGGCATAGTGGTGTGTGTGTCCATCTGGGTTTGTGTGCTTCAGTGTTTGTGTGAATGTATGTGCAGGTGTCCACTCTGTAAACGTCTGGTGAGTGTTTGTCTGCAGAGATAGATGTGTCTGTATGTGTGTGAATGTGTGTATTTGAACTTGTCTGAGTTGGTTTTAAGGTTGGGGGGACTGAAGGGGTCAGGCTGTGGCTGTGGAGCACTGGAGGGGCGCAGGTGTCATCCACTTCAGAGCTGGTGGGGGTCGGGTGGGGTTGGGGGGGGTCAGCCTATCAGTGGTGTGGCAAGCCGCAGGGCCAGTCACACCACACTGGCACATACCTGAAGCCGGCCGGGGGCTCTGCCAGGTGCGCCGGCCCAGACTCAACAGCCAGCCTATTGTACCGCGCCGAGGCCGGGTGCAAACTGCGTCACACAGGTGTGAGCTGTTGCCATGGAAACACCCGTGTGCAAGGAAGGGTTAATGTGTCTGGGAGGGAGGAGGAGGTTGCCTTGTGTTTCTGGTGGGGGCGGAGGGGGGCGGAGGCGGGCAGGATGGAGTGGGGGCGGGTGGAAGGGGGCAGGTTTCTGGCACGAGACAAGCATAACATGTTTGTGTTCTTTAGCGCATTCGTGTCACACAACAGCGAGCTCACAGTTATTTCACAAACAGTTGTGTGTGTGAGAGGGGTGTGTGTGAGCGTGATCAAAGAAGTGTCAACCAGTGATGTGGAGCACCTCTTCAAGCGCCTCCATGCTGTAAGTGCTCTTGTTTAGAGCGGATGCGTAGATGTTTGTTTAGTATGGACTGCATCCTTATGCATTCTTAATGGGAGAGAGGGGGATTGATCTAGTTATAATCATGGGCAGAATAAATAAATGGAGTGTGTCCTACAGTCCCTGGGTGGATTACTTGTGAGTCTTTTGGTTTGTATATGTGTGTTTATGTGTGGTGTGTGTGTGTGTGTGGTTATGTGTGGTGTGTGTGTGTGTGTGTGTGTGTGTGTGTGTGTGTGTGTGTGTGTGTGTGTGTGTGTGTGTGTGTGTGTGAGTTTAATGTGCACAAGTGTCTCTCTCCCCTTGGACACAGAAGCTCATGCCTGTCCTGTTCTCTGTCAGTGCCTCTCCTACCCCTTTCCCCAAAAGGGGAGTGTCCTCTCTGTGTATCCAGCCTTCCTCTCTGAGCAGACAGCAGACATGTCCGCCTGCACACTTCCTGTTGGAATAGAGTCCTGCCTTGTTTGGTGCGTGGCCGGGCGCATGCTGATTTAGTCAATTGCTCACTCCACGCCAGACACTCCCAGCCCCAAAAGAGGCAAAGTTTACAAACCTCTCGCCATTTGTACACTCTTATTATCCACGCGGGGCGGCCCATTAGTATCTGTCAGTGGGGCCGGCCCTGATGCACTGCGCTCATTTGACCCAATTCATTTCTGTGGGTGTGTCCAGGTGGCAGTGATGTATGCCCCCTGGTATTTTACTGAAGTCTAATCTTTCAGCTTTTCTCTGTTATCTTTAGCCCAATAGGCTGACGGAACAGCGGCCAGCGAGGCTCAGGTTAGATTTGGGTTGAGGGTGGGGTGAGGGTGGGGTGGAGAGGGGGTAGGGCAACAGAAGGGGCATCTCCAGAGCAGTTAGGCTAATGTTATCGTCTGACTAGAACACGATTCACAAACACATCCTTATCACGCTCTCTTCATTAACGAAACAAAAACACATGTTTTTGTGATGATGGCATTATGAATGGAAATCCTCAGGTCAGCATCTGTACTGTAGATCTTGGATAAAGCCATTCCAATTACATTATCGGTGCCACGAGGTATATCAGAATATGTGTTGGCTACATGACTGATGGTAAACAGCACACACTCGGGCATTACAGCACAACATGTGGTAAGGGATGTGGTATACTGCTGATATCAGCATGAATCCTCTATTGTGGTGTTCTTACGTATGACTGTGTGTATGAGAGAGTACAGACAGATATCAGACAGTGACATTTTACTGTACAGACAGTTTTGTTGAAGCCGTGCTGGATAACCTGAACTTGAAGCACTTCCGCAAGTTCCACAAAGGAAACAGTAACAGGAGCTTTTGCAGCTGAAATCTTCACAGCTCATGCTCTTTGTAGGGTAACTTGTTCTGTAGGCTCAGAGATAGAGGTTTTTCTGAAACACCTGCTCTGATCGCTTATAGTATGGAATGATGGAATAATAACAACAATAATTGTAAAAACAACCACAACAATAACAATAATAATATTAATACTACTACTACTACTACTACTACTACTACCTCTACTACTAATCATGATAAAAACTGCTTATATTTACAAAGTATGCCTTAAACTAATTAACTTATT
>NC_137921.1:55230359-55235359 GCF_963457725.1 Sprattus sprattus | reverse complement strand
ATACTGTATAGTACCCTGGTGGATCAGCCTTGTCTATATGTTTTTGTCTCACATACTGTATAGCACACTAAAGCAAACATCAAATGAAAGGAGGAAAGGAAAGTGAGAGAGGTATGGAAATAAACAAAAGCCTCAAAGTATTCCCCCTCTAGGTACGCTTTGGAGTGTTTTGGGGAATGTGTGAATGTGAGTGTGTGTTACTGAGTGTGTGTGTGTGAGTGTGTGAGTGTGTGTGAGAGTGTGTGAGTGTGTGTTAGTGAGGCTCTAAGGAGGTCAGATTGATGAGGGGCTGGGGGCAGTGCTGGGGGGCTCAGACCTGAGCCCCTGAGAGAGTCTAACCCCAATCCCCCTCCCCAGGTACCCCAGCCCCCACTCTATTGCCCCCCTGCTGAGCAGTCTCAGGAACGGCCAGTGAAAAGAACAGTTGGGACAAACGTGCTCTCAGTGGGACGACACCATCGGGACATCATTCTCCCATGCTGCCCGCTCGGCCCGTGAGGGAGCGTGTGATGTGTGTGTGCCATTGTCAGGCCAGGGATGATGGTGCTGCATGTTGTTTTAAGGGCTTTAGTCTCTCCAATGAGCCCATTGTCCTCAGACACAGCCCTCAGCTGCCTCTTGCCCCGCAGCTAAGCTCAACAAGATGGACTGCCTTTAAGCCTGGGGGGCTCACAATGAACACCGTCTCCTCTCCTCTCCTCCTCATTATCATGATGGCTCTCCACTCCATTCTACTCACATTCTCATGCCTTCCACAACACTGGCCTGACTTTATGGTTCAGTTCTGGTTATTTATTTATTTATTATGTCACACACACACACACATAGAATTCATTGCTGAGGTCAGCTGATATTGACAGGAGTCTTATTTATTCTGCATTATGGCTCTGCCATTTCTCTCCTTCACACTGTAATGTTTTTTTCATTGTTGCGGAACCCGGCCTCATTTGTGTGTGTGCAGCCTTTTCAAAGGAGGGGCATCAGAGCGTGGCGCTGTTATAGAGGGGCATAAGGAGTTTAATCAGGTTAGCCAGGGGGCCCCGCCGCTGTTCTTTATGGCCCTGCGCACGTTCACCGAGCAGCGAGGTTCAAAGGGCCGTGGCCCCTTCACCCTGAACACCGTGTTTCATGCGCTCCTTAATCGAACAAGCATGTAGCCGTTCACACGATTACAGCCCTGGGCATGGCGGAGGTCAGCGCATTGATTTCATATCTGTCATCATACAGGGGATATTCTTATGCTTACAAATCCCTGTTCTGGCCCTGGAGAAATGTTATCCTTGCCCTGTTGTACATCACATATATAGCGCCTCTTCTGCCTCTTCTGCCTGCCTCTTCTTCTCTCCCTGGTCTTGGGTGAAGCCCCTTTTTTCTCTCTTGATTACCCCTATAAAAATGATAAGGATGAAGAAGAGAGAGAGAACGTTGATGCCGTTGGTGGAGTGCTTCAAACATGGATTTGTTGTCAGCGTTTTTTGTCAGAGGTCAACAGAGTAGTGGTCCTTTGATGGCCATTACATCCCCCTATACAGCACACACGTCCTTCTCTCTGTGGTCATGTAGTGATTAGGAAATATCTATTAGCTGGACGGATAAAAGATGGCCACTGGTGGCATTTCAAAAAGTGGTGATTCATAACGGGCTAAAAGGTCATGTCAAGTGGCATGTTAGTATTTCACTTTAACTTTGATTAAAGATTTTTTGGAAAAGATAGGAGAAACGACTCAATAGTGTTGCAGCCTCCCTGGCCAATCCCCCTCGCTCTCGCACTCGCTCTGGCCTGGCTTCTATATTTCCTGCAGAAATCGATACGGAGTGAACTGAAGAAGCTATTGCTGTTCGCTCAGGGCTCCAGCTCCAGCTCCTTTCATTCATCCTTCACTTGTGCCGGTGTCAGGAGAGTCTCTCCACAAGCATACCAATACACAGCCCCAACACGCCTCCCCACTCACTTACAGTACACACTCAAGGATTTAAGAACCGTGTGTGTCGGACGGAGTCGGGGAATATCAGCGGCAAGAGTGTGTGATGATGGATTGCCTAAGAATGGATGCAGTGAAGGTTAAAAAACACAGAAGCTTGAACAAAGAAACTGTTGAGTTTATATTTGTAAAGAAATTTAGAATAAAAATATTTGGTTTGTGTCAGCTTTATGTTCCAAAGATGACTCAAAATTTAACATTTAGGAGAATATATCATGTTAAATGATATGTTTATTTAGCTTTAGATAAACTGTGAAAAAACTGGTCCATTACTGAATTGTAAATATGGTCCCAGTTGATATTATACAAATTTACATTTCTATTCTTAGGCTTTGTAAGATCAAGATAAACACCTATTTTTTTAATAATTTCTCATAGTTCAAAGTACAGATTTGTTTTATTAGATAAGTGAATAAATCTTCACACACACACACACACACACACACACACACACACACACACACACACACACACACACACACACACACACACACACACACACACACACACACACACACACACACACACACACACACACACACACACACACACACAAACACACACACAAACACATACACACACACACACACACACACACACACACACACACACATACACACACACACAAGTGTAGACACACAGCACAGTACATAAACCAGTTCCTTAACATTTACATTAACCCTTCCCACTAGCTCCCCTTGGAAGACTTATCCGCCAGCACTAACCCCTAAGGGACGCTGACATATCTGCAACCCAGAGAGGGTTCTCTGTGCCTGGGCCTTAGATGATGGAGGGATGGTCCCAGGGCCGGCCTAATCTGTTACTGTCCTGTTCAACAGCGGCCTGAATGTAACTGTACCTATACTCAGGGGCCCGCAGCAGCGAGCCACAATTACCGCTGAGGCCGCTGTAATGGGAAACAAATTTGCAGGAATATTGCTGGCAATCCATCTTTATTTACACATGTGGTAATGAGGCTCTGTGTTAATCCAGTGCCCTTAGAGCACTGCTAACTGTTAGCTATGGACATCACTGCTGAACACCCCTCAAACACACACACACACACACACACACACTCACACACACACACACAAACACACACACACACACACACCTATGTACACAAACCCATGAGTGCCCTGTTTGTAGATCAATTGTTTAGCCCTCTCTGTTTTCCATGATATTGATCGAGTCCTGATCAAGATGGATGCATTTTACCGCTAGGGCTCCCAACACTTAGAAAAACTCAATTATGACAAAAGCATATTTTTTTTTTCACGTGTCATTTTCTTGTGAGAAAAAAACATTTAGACACAGATACAAATAAATTGACTGTCTTTACTTGTATGTATATTTCTTTTCTTCTGTTATCATTTAATGACACTAGCATGCACTAGTAGCCAGCAATTCTGTACATACATTATATTATATAAACTATGCCATGTGTTATGCGCTCAATTTTCCTAGATATACTATTTATGAATTGAAACACAGACACACACAGACACACACAACTGCACATGCCCACAAACACGCTCACAGACACGCTCACACATCCCCAGAGCCGTCTCACCCTCTCTGGGTGTTGTGTGTGTGCGACGGGCTAAATGAGATGTCCGCTGGGATAATGAAATCCCCCACCGCCACTCGGCTTGGCTCTTTTCATGCCAATTAGACTCTGTGATATAGCCCCAGCAGATGCAGCCGTGCTCGCTGTCTGATGATAATCTCAGGCTCTCCACAGGCTCAGCTCATCCACACAAGCATTCCTTTCATCAGCACCATCATCATCATCATCATCATCACCACCATCCTCCTCCTCCTCCTCCTCCTCCTCCACACCTTTTTAAATCATTATGCATCCTGTCTCTACTACATTGAAAGAAATGGCAATAGATTTCTTTGAAAACTTTCTCTGACAGCTTAGGTATGTATAGGCTATGGAGGATTCCTTCATTCCCAGTCTTCAAGTTGTCTAATTCTACACGTGCTGCAACTGTGCAGTGCGTCACTATGAACTGTCAGAGGTTCCTGTGTGTGTAATGTACTTCTGGGATCTAATGGCAATAAAAAAACACAATGTATTCCTGATGTGCAACCTTCACTTAAAACATCTAATTGGAACATTATGGCTTATAAGGGGGTTAAGAAAGAGTTCAACTTTAATGTTTATTGCATTACATAATTATTACATAAAAGGTCCACATCATGATTATGTGAGGTTAGTAGGTGAATACTGTAATTACAATGTATTACAATGTAATTACAATTCTTATTAAATGTGTTGAACACAAAACCAGAGTAGTTGTCAGACACAATTTAATTGAAAATGATTTATGGACTCTTCAGGACTGAGAACCTCCCCGTGATAATCTCTGTTGAGGGCGGCGGATGATTGAAATTAAATCTGATGAGTAGAATTTAATTAAAATGAACACGAGCAGACAAGTGACCAATCTCATGTCCTTCCACCTAACCAGACTCAGCGTGGCTCATTGGCAAACCCCCCTGCCCCCTGCTCTCTCACCCAGGTCCAGCATGCACCCCGCTCCCTCTGGCCCTCACCTCCCACCCAGCCTCCCCACTCTGTCTCCACGTCACCTCCGCTCTGCTGGCCCCTGGACGCTCCACAGGCTAGGGGAGAGTGGAGAGAGATGGTAGGGTACAGGAGGCAGTCTGGCCATTGGGGCTGTGTGTGTGTGTGTGTGTGTGTGTGTGGGGGGGGGTGTACAGGGGGTGTCCTGGAGCTCCCCAGAGAGCGGCAGCAATGCTGTGTCTGGAAGCCCCACTGAGTGCAGTAATGAGAAGGGCACAGAGCACCTGAGCTGGCCCAGGAGGAGCCTCAGGCGTTGGGGGGATTCACCCCTCCTTCCTCCCTCTCTCACTGGTGGTTCCACGCCATTTTAGCATCTAACACTCTTCCCTTTCATTCTATCTATCAGTCTATCCTTTCTCTCCTCTTCTCCTACATTCTATCATCCCTATCCTTCTTTTCTACCCCTCTTCTCTCTTTTTTTC